>NC_056746.1:1221407435-1221497435 GCF_019279795.1 Protopterus annectens | reverse complement strand
AACAAAGTACCCACAAATTACCACATAGGTGGTAGTCCACTAAATACAGAAAATGTAATAAGGGATCTGGGGACCCAAGTAGATAGTAAACTCTCCTTTGATAATCACATTGCCAAAGTGGTTAGAAAATCCTTCTATGTAACCCACCTAATCACAAAAGGGTTTGCATCCAGATCAAAAGAGGTCATTGTGCCCCTCTACTCATCACTAATCAGACCCATCATAGAGTATGATGCCCCATTTGGGGATGTACCTTAAAAGACACCTGCAACAGCTGTAAAGACCACAGAAGTACCTCACCAAGAGGATCACTGGCCTCAAACAGATGCCCTATGCAGCTCGACTGAAGAAACTCCAGCTGTACTCAATTGCATGCCGGCTACTGAGAGGTGATCTCTGCCTGGCATACAAGGCCATATCCAACCCAAAATTTATGGACATGCTCCACCTAAAGAAAACCTTATCCCCTCAAGCCACACACTCTAGGAATCTAAACCTCACCAGAACAATAAATAGGACATGCTGGAGGGATAGATTCCTGTCCCAGAGACTTCCCATGCTTTGGAACAAGATTCCAACCTTCATTAGGCAGAGCTCCTCGCTAACACTCTTCAAGAGAATGGATGGGAAACAGAAAGTTTACCCTGGGGATCACTTCAGTGGCTCTGCTGGACAGAGGCACAGGGAACTAATCTAACAGGGTGGCTAAAGCCAACACATTCTGGCTAGGCTTATAAATGCCTTCGGGCAGATAGCCTAGTGCCTACCTATGAACCTATGAACAAACACACACACACACACACACACACACACACACACACACACACACACACACACATATATATATACACACACATGCACACACACTTGTACAAACACACACACATATACACACACACATGCACACACACTTGTACAAACACACACACACACACACACGCACACATATATACACACACACACATGCACATACACACACACACACACACACACACACACACACACACACACACACACACACACACACACACACAATGGTAACTGGTAGCAACTGGTTAGTCCATCCATCTTGTTAAGCCCTTGAAGCACCTGCATCACTAGCTGATCCCAGTTCTTCTGGATCTCAGTAAGAGATTTCTCCCTCTGCATGGCACAGGAAGCTTTTAACCAGAAATGGTCTGGCGTGGTGAGTTTTTATGTTATAAGTCAATGAAATGTCCTGGTTATATGTAATTGACATACCTGAAACAAAAATGAGCTGTTCATTTTTTTCATATAACATATGATAACATAGTGAGGCACAGAATATTATTTATATGTTTGTTTCACTGCTCCTTACTGAATTACTTATAAAATTGTGCACAGATATTTTAGAAAAAGCACACACAACTGCAAGTACATTGAAAGTGGTACATTCATTCATATAGTGCCAGTGGCACATATCCTAATTTTCCTTGTCTGTTACCTATGGTATTGGATAAGTTTGGATGAATGGGAATTGAGGAAAGGATTTTTTGTGTATAAACATGGATCTATAAAATATAGCTAAAATAGTTTAAAGATGGTGCAACTGCTTTGCATGCAAATATACATTACTAAATCTGCCAAAAACTTCCTATTTATCTATCTATCAATGAAATATTGAAAATCTGTAAATCTACTTCATGATTGCCACTAATTCTGAAAAGCAACATTTATGTTGAACCCTGTATGTCAAAAGTCCCATTCCTTTAGATGGAAAGTATTTGTGTTAGCTTACTCTCAAAAAGAAAAAAATATGAAGATCAGTCACTTTAAGAAATATTCTATAAAGTTTATAAATAATGTAGCATCGTTGTGCTCTAAATGAAACATATGGTGAGATGTAAAAGATCCTTTCCTCTTTAGAATCATGGTAGCTGCTAAGCAAACCCTGTTGAATGTGAGGAAACCACGATTTGGAGCTCCACAGGACATTCAGAGCTAGTATAAGCAGCCTGCTGCTTCCTTGATGATTCAGAGAGTGCGATGGCATTATCTGTGGCTCCTGCCTCACTGAGACTCTATTAAAATGTAAAACATGGCCTTTTTTTCACAGCAAATGCTGCTCAGCATTCTGTCAGAATCATACCAAATTATTCAGAGGTACCTGGAGAACCAAAATCTGTAAACTGTTGTGAAGCAATCACCTCATTTAGAAGTTCTTCAAAGGATTTGTGTTCTGTTTTTATGCAAAAGCTTAAATAAACCACCAGTTACAAGCATGTGTGTGTGTGTGTGTGTGCGTGCGTGCGTGCGTGCGTGCGTGTGTGTGTGCGTGCGTGCATGCGTGTGTGTGTGTGTGTGTGTGTGTGTGTGTGTGTGTGAATATGTGTCTGATATTGTGGAAGATTAGTGCAGCTGGAGGGGGTGGCTTTATTGGCTTAAATGTACTCATAAAGTTTTGTTAAAAAGTTGTGATCATTCAGAACCCATGTAGCTGAACAGTGATATGTCCTTAGGGGGTCATTTGTATATATCCCATGAGTCTGCACTACAGGAGGTTTGAGGTATTACACAGTGAAGACTCTTACTTTACTGGGTCTTTCAGTTTTTACTCAGTATGACAGAAAGTAAGACATCTTTAGTGTTGAATCTGTCAGATTCTGGCTGTAGTTAGCACTGAAGATTAAGGTTATGAGCTGCCTCTTGTAATCACAGGTACACAGTTTGACTCCTAACACCTCCATTTGCCTACTGCGTCATTCTGACCAAGTCCATTGATCAGTTTGCCCCTAGAAAGAGACTCTTCTTCTCAGTAGGCTTACCCGGTTGACAAATACATAAAAAGGAGTTAAGGTATATCTCATATCAACTAATGTAAGTATTATGAATAACTGGATAAAAATAAATCATAGTATGTACTTTAGTTTTGTTTACTTCCCAGGAAACTCCCTTTGCGTATAAGAGAGCTAGGGAGTACTGGTGAATGTATTTATTCAGAGATGTTTCTCACTCTGCGGGAAAATGCAGTTTAATCATTAATGAGCTTTTGCTCCATGTGACTATGGAATGTTTTTGAATTTCTAGCTGGCTCTATGCTGCTACCGGACAGTGTAAAACAAATCATAAGAAGGAGGTTTAAGCATGTGGCATTTTATTTTTTATACTAAAACTTAGAAGAGTTTTCAGCGGTTCAGTTATAGCTGTGATCTGAATAAAAAGGATCCCATGTATCTGAATGCTAGAAGGGGCAAGAAACAAACTTCACTACAGGCAGATATGCAAACGTTTAGTTCTGCACATCTGCATAATATGTGGATGTTAATTCAGTTAAAGACAAATACTTGTCGATAAACATGCTTATATGCATTTTGAATCATAAAGCATTGATTTGTAACTTAGTCATATCTTAGCCAATAGAAGTACAAAAGAGGCAGCCCGACTGAAAGATGAATGGGAGTTGTTTCTGTGGAGTGGGTATCAGTCAGTCAACGCTCTACAAGAAACACTGAATGCAATACATGCCTCTGCACCACCAAGCAGATTCCTACTGTTAAACAGAATAAAATCTTTGATGTGAGTCACTGCTAAGTTATCTCAACCAAGAAAAACAGCTGATAGATTTAAAACACGGAATAAAGGAGCCATACTAAGATGGTTAGAGGCTCAACAGTTGACAAACATGGGAGAAAAATACAATCAAATGAAAAACTATATGGAAATTCATCGAGTAAAAAAACATACAACATGCAAACCTATTATAGCATACATGCATGGGTACAATATCTTCAGAGAACCAGCATCTCTTTTTATAACAAAGCCACTGGAAGAAAAGTACCCCCAGAATTTTATCTTAGATCAAAGTACATATTTTCAGTTATGCTGGTGCAGTCCTCTCTGATATGCATCGGAGTTATTTGATTAATAAATCTTTACATAAAGCTCTGACAGACTGTAACATAGAAAGTCAGCAGATGCCACTTATTTTTGAGAAAATAAACCCAGAACAAACCTCTTACTGGATGAAATGCATGTCCTCCACATGCAAATAACTAACACTTTCACAGGGCAGTGTATGAAAATGTGACAATAATGCCTACACTAAGTGTACACAGTCTGTATTCAAGAACATCCCTTTTCACATTTCTTGTGCTTTCTAGTCACTCAGAAAAATTACACTGAGTGTATATGTGGTCTACACTTTGTGGTAACCTTTATAAGTCCCCTTGATAATTAAGGCTACAAGGCTAATCACTAGGAAAAATAAAATTATGTGGAAGAAGGTGTGAGTTATGCTTGTGTTTTCTGTTCACGCAACAGTGTACACTTAGAGAAGGCATTCATAAATCCCCTGTATGTACATATTGCACCTAGCTTAAACTCTTCTGTCAAAACAGGTAGTTGTATTCTTTTTGTTTGTCTGATCACAAAACATTTTGTGATATATGAAATCACAAGGACTTCAGGGAAAATAAAAATCAAATATCTTCTCAAGAAGTCACATCTTCATGCTTGTCAGCGACATTTTAAACCCAAGCAAGAAGCTCAGCCTAACGATGTGCCAGCAATGGTTGAGCTGTCCTCCTGTGTATTTTACCATGTCGCTGAATACCTATTTTTCAGTTCTGCAAACAATACAAAACAAGACAGCGGTATATTAAGGATATAATACAGGATACTTAAAAAGATACAGTGATGTTCAAGAGCTAGGGAATCTGAAAGCCAGAAATTAAATATCACAGTCCACTGCAGTACCACATGAAGGAGCTTGCATCTCTAAACAGAAGTATATAAAATGTCAATCACCCAGTTCAGTAACAGAACACTCTAGGTGAAGAGTATAATAAACCAGTTTATTATTATCAATTAAATGCTTTCATCCTGAGATCAACAACCATCGCAGTTCTTCAGAACTGACAGCCACAATAAAGTACTATAAATAAATACTCCTCTTCCTTTTATCACATGTAGCACATCAACCAGTCCTTAAGCAATTGCAATATGTGCATTATACTAATTCATTCATATATCTGAAAAGACTTTTTTAACAAACAAAAAAAAAACATTCTATTCAATTCATTGAAATTAATACTCCATTTAAAATTAATAATCCATTTAAAAATATACTTATACTTTTATCATAACTTAACCAATCTTATAGGATCATAAGATCATAGGAGTTTACTGGGCTATTGTCCAAGAGGTCATTTCAAGCCTAGCTGCTTCATCCCAATGCTATACCATAGATACTGTATCAATACTCAGGATTGTATTTTGTAATGACTGCCCATGTCAGGGAGGGTTGTGGGCGCTATCCCCGGTAAGAATTTATGGTGCACCAGTCACTTATCCAGGTTCCTTTTGAACAGTTATAAATACAAATTCAAATTAAATGAAAAAAAAAATAACAACAGGAGCCACAGAATAACTGCCTAAGATTTCTTTCCAGTGCTTCTGTTACCTCGGATAGATGCTTTCCAGGAGTAATTCTAAACACATCAAGCAGCTTATTAAATACCAGTGCCAATCAGTGAACAACCAATCAGTTTATTAAACACATTAATTAAATACATTTAATTACATTCTATCCTACACAAAACTACTTTATTACTACAAATGTTAATAATTTTACTGCAAGTCAAAATTAAAAATTAAAACTTGAGATTAACTTCCAAATTAATTCCGCTTGGTTGCATGGTTCCATAATTTAATATAAATTTGCTCTCCATTTCCAACAATTTGTGAATAAGAACACCCCCCAGTCTGTGCGTGTTTAGAATTATTCCTGGAAGGCATCTAGCCGAGGTACCAGGAGCACGGTAAAGAGATCTTGGGCAGTTATTTTGTGGCTCATGTTGTTGTTTGTTTTTGCCTTTTGAACAGTGTCATGCAGGTGCTCTGCTTCACATGAATTGGCAGTCTATTCCAAAGATGCAGCAGTGTCTAGGAGACAAATCTGTCCCTCAAGCATGTCCTATTCAAGTCACAAGCCATATTTAGTTTTGAAACACTTAAAATAGATGTGTTATTATTTAAGCCTGGGGCAGACAGGGCATTCAGTCTGAGTTGCCAGATCAGTTCCTTGTATTCTTTATTGACTTCCCAGATGCCTTATCTTAAATTCATAAATACAACTTTCAGTGTAACAGATTGGAATACCTCAATGTTTCTACAATTTATAATGTGTCGATCAAAGCTTTTTTAGGTTATCATTCCTAATATCATTAAAGTGTTCTCAAATTATTTTCCAAAATATTTGTGCAGTTTTCTGACATAACATGCAACACATGGTTTACATATAGCTATATGCACTAACCCTTTAGTTGTATGAATGCCATCAGCAGGAAATGTAGTGTATCATGATTTACTTTTAATAACCAACTTATCTCTTTCCAAAATGTTTGGGCACTGCCTACAACTACCACATTTTCTAGATCCTTTGCTCTTTATATTTTAATTGCAATCTTGCTTCCTTTCAAAATTTCCTTCACATTCCTTCCCTATTTTAAACAAGCAGTGGTGTTTCTTCCATCATATTGTAAAACTCAGGGTTACTCCTGAACATATTCCAGTTTCTGGTCACTATATTCTTAATAACCCTTGAAATAGAATTACATTCAGTTATTAAAGCCCTAGTAAATTCACTGGTGATGTTAGAATGTTTTTTGTAAATTCTTCCCTGCTCACTTAAGTTTTGTCTAATCCTTTCCCCAGGAGGGGCAAATATTTTCACCCCACCCATAGTAACTTCCTTACTTAACATATTCAACAATGTTTTTTGGATACCCTTTTTTCTTCAAACACAGACAGGCGCTTGTCCATCTCCATTTCAAATGTTTCGAAATCAGAGACCATTCAAGGCACCCTTGCCAGTTGCCTCTTAACTAAACCTTTTTTGAACTGAATGGGGTGGCAGTTATCAGAATGTAGATAACTATTCATAGTGGTGTCCTTCCTATAAATGTTAGAAGCAAAGCCATTAAGAATTCTTACTGATCATAATGTCCAAATAATTCATAGATGCAGGATCAGCAGGATAAGTACATTTTAAAGAAGTTAGCTGAACTACCAGTATAGCTAATGTACTTCAATAATTTGCCTACTGTTTTTGTTCACAAACTAAAGATGTCATCTAAAAACTCGACATGTAATTTTTAGCAATTAACATATTCTGTTTGCAAAATATGCCTCCTTTTCCCTATGTCCACATTACCATATTAGCAAAAGTTGGTGTGCAGACCATCCCAATGGCCATACCTTTAACCTGTTTAAAAATTCCTCTTTAAAATATATAACAGTGCTGTTCAGAACAGTTTCCATGACTTCATTTGAAAGGGAAATATCTCTGGAAGTAAGGGGAAAAAAGTTATTGAGGACTTCATTAAAACATTCTAAACCAACTTTGTTAGGGATACAGAAAATAACTTGCTAACTTCTATTGTAACAATTATAATATCATCCCATAAATCAGGACTTATCGTCCCTAAAACCTCTAAGAGTTTTAAGGAAATATTTGTTATTTGCATAAAAAGAATTTCAAATATCTATCAGTAAATATGGGTAAGGGGTATGTTTTTAAAGCCTACATGACCACAATGTCTATAAATGGTGGATTTATGAAATATTTGTGGACTTTCAGAATACCAAATAAAGTTGTCATCATAGGATAAGGGTTCATCAAAAAACTATATATTGATGAGGTAATAATTCCCTGCATTTAAGTTCTTTTAAATTAAGATCGATTAGTTGATAAGTGATATTATTCCCATCATGAGATACAAGTAAATACTGATCTGTGTCAATCAACAATATATATATTTTTCTAACATAATCCATGGTATCCATTAACACTAACCCTCTGCTGTTATCAGGTTTCATAATCCCAATGGAGGAGTTAATGATGAAAGATGTTAATAAAGCATTTTCCTCCTCTGGAAAATTACTATGGCAAGAACACTTTTTTTTCTTTTGTAAAGTCTTTAGAAGTCATTCTCACATGCTTTTTCAAAACTATAAATCACACCATTCATGGGGGGATGAAGACAGACTTTTTCCTTGCTGTATTCAATCCCAAGATGGTGAGCAAACAATGTGGGCTATCCCTAAAATACTGAGATAGGTTCACTTCTTAATAAAAACTTTAAACTCAACCAGTAGCTTGGCTGGATCCCTCGGGTAGCTACTAGGGATAAAATTAAAGTGATTTTCAAATAAATTGATAGCTGGTCATTATTATCCAACTTTTGATAATGAAAATATTAAAACCTCTTCTTGTCCACACATCCCTTTGTGATAAGAAATAACAGGAGCCTAATTTATTGGTTCCAACACCTCCTTCCTCTTCATATTCCTCTTTCCCTGCAGTTTCTCCTTTTCCTGTTGTCAGGTTTTTCCCACACTCTTTATTCTATCTGATAATCCTCTCTTTCCCTGCTGTTTGTTAATCTCATCAATTAGGCATAAAGTAAAATATTCTAAGAGGTCTGATATTACAGGACTTTCCTGTTCTTTTTGGACATGATAAACCATCCAATTGAAATCATTAGCATGACCCCATACATTGTTATTGTTAATACTGCCACTATTATCAGGTGGAACTTTATTTTTACACTCAGAGGCAGGGAGAGATGCCTTAGTTGCATATTCACAACTGTCCCTAAGCAGCCTTTTATTTCTATTCTCCTGAACAGTCTTACAGTGTTTTTTAGCTTTAATAAAAACATCGTGTTTAGAGTTCTTGAAGGAAGAAAATGTCAAGTCATTTGTAATACTATTTTTAAATTGCTAATTTCCTTCTAAAGTTTATCTATTAAACATTCATTTTTTTCTAATTAATATTTTCATTAACTCAGTCCCATATCTATCAAACATGTCTTGTTAATTTATAACTCCCAAAAAGCACTTGGATAGCTGTTTCCACTGCAAACCACAATGTTTATTTACAATCATACAGCACCAGCAACCACAATGTAAGATTTAAAGCTGACATACAACCAGTACATTTTCATCAAAAAACTTCATCAGATAACTATGAATGTTACTCTGCTACCCTTATATAACCTTGCCAATAATCCAGTTAGTATAATTAAACCTTTGTTAATTGACCTAATAAATGTAAAGTTAAAGTACACATTCTGCTGGCTTAAACTCACACTTAACATATTCTAAAATAATTCTTATTTAAAATTCCTAAACGATATAAACATAATTTGTTAAAACACTTATCAAAACAAATATTAAAGCAATATATGTTCAATACAAATATTCCATACTAAAAATGTATATAAAAAAATGTTAAAAAATTAATACAAGTTAAAATGTGTATAAAGAATGCTTCCCTCTAGTGATCGAAAGAAATATTGCACCATAAAAACTAAACATTTAAAAAAAGTGTTTTAAAATATTTAAAATATGATAGTTAGTTGTCATATAATGAGGTAAAAGATGGTAAAAAAATAATTAAAATAACACAGCATACTGCAATAATTATTCAAATGCCACTATATTATAATTTAGCTGATCTTAAATGAAATACTAGGGCCAGGGAGACCATGGCATTCAGACGTGGCCATCTATTTGCTTCCAACACCAGATGCCACCCCTGATGTCAACCGGGACCTTATCTAAAACAAAAAATAAAAATGTGGCAGATTCACTCCTCTGTGTGTGCTTATAAAGTGCATTTCTCAAATTACACTTCCTAATGTCGTAGACATGTTCATATATCCTTTTCCTCAAACATCTTTCTGTCTTGCCCACATAGAAAGCCTCACATTTCCCACAAACTGCAATATATACAAACCCTTTAGTTTCACAATTATAATAGGGTTTAGATGTTATATACTTATTCCAGCTACTAATATATATATCTCAGAAGTGCTGAATATAAAGGGACATTATTGGCAAGCTCCACATTTATAAGTGCCTACTTTCTTTTTTCCTGTATTAGTACATTTGTTTTCCAAAAGGTCCTTAATACATTTACCCTTCCTAAAAATAAACTTTAATGGCATATCAAACTTAAGATTCATGTCCGAAATTTTTGAAAATCTGTCCCATTCTTTTTTGACAGGGTCCCTAATAATATTAGAATTCCCATTTTAATCCAAATAAAAGTATTTTCATATCCAGCATCCAACTTGTTATTAACTTTGTCTTCCACTGGTACCATATCATCCATACCTAAAATAGGTGCAAATCTACTCTTTCTGTGTTGAAAGACTTCATCTTGTATTTCCTTTATAAGTGTCTCAGGGTACCCTCTTTCTAAAAACATAGATTTCAACAAAGCACTCTGATTAATAAAATCATTCTCATCAGATGTCATCCTACATCCCCAAATGTATTGGCCCTTTACAATACTTTTCTTCTGGGAAAATGGACGGGCACTTTGGAAATGTAAAAATGAGTTACAATGTGTGTCTTTTCTGTGGACCTTAGATACAAACTTATTAACTTCCTTCATAAGGGTAACATCAAGATAATCAATACTTTCATATCCAATTTTATAAGTGAATTTCACAAAGTCAGTACTATTCCATATGTAGTCGAAAAATTCTATAAATCTTTCTTCACTTTCTACCAAAAAAGACAAGTATCATTCAAGAAACGTTTGTAAAGCACCCAACATTCTTTAAATCGAGAATTGAACACAAATTTCTCCTCCCACCATGAGAGTACCAAGTTGGCATATGTATGGGCACACATAGCTCTCATGGCAACTCCCTTAGTTTGGCGGAAAAATTCACCCTCAATATATATAAAGTTTTTGTTAAGAACCATTTCCATTAACAGCAACAATACATAAACTTCTTTCTCAGTAAATTGTTTATCCTTTCTTAGAATTTCCTCAAAAAAATCTAAACCTTCCTTATGCAGAATCGAGGTAAAGAGACCAATCACATCAATGGTGATGAAAATAACGTTATTTGTGCTCAAGTTATTTCTAACGCTTCTTAAAAAGTCCCAAGAGTCCTTTAAAACATTAGTTGCCCCTGTGGATATATTCTTTAGTTTAAAATCCACATATTTAGCTATAGGGGCTGTAACTGATTGACTAGCAGCCACGACTGGCCTAAGTGGTGGGTTATTTATGTCCTTATGGACCTTTGGGATCCCAAATATAGATGGGACCCTAGGTTCTTTATTTTGTAAAAATCTGAAGGTTTCTGTATCAATAAACCCTTTAAGCACCAAATCATTAAGGGCTAAATATATATTTTTATACGCTATATGAATCTCATTTATCAATACCTTAGTATATTTAATCTCATCAAGTAATAAATCCATCACTTTATCTTTATATATAATAGAGTCCATAAGCACAGTTCCCCCACCCTTATCCGGTTTCATAACCCTAACAAACGTGTTAGATATAATAGACTCCAATAGGGACCTTTCCTCTACTGTCAGGTTAGACCATACTTTGTTTTTAGAAATGTTTTCCCTTAATTCTGTTTCCATAGCATTTTCAATTTTTTTTTAATTGCAGATGTAGTAGGGGATTCCATGTACTCTTCCTTCTTAAATTCCCAACCATATCTACATGTCCATTCATTAAGAGTTCCAGATTTTTCTTGCAAACATTTTAAGTCTATTAATAATGTACTTATCTCACATTTTTTCTTTGGTACAAACTTGAAACCTTTAGCAAATAAATCAAAAAATACGCTCATAACAGTTAAACTGCTATAATTGAAAATAGTATGCCCATGTTGTGTAAATGTGGGACCTTCACCTTCAGTAGTGTCATGTTCTTCAGGGGAATTACTTCCCTGTGCATATGAAGTAAAGTTAAATGCATTTAATACCCCTGTCTCATTCCCTTGTTGTTCCACCACCTCCAGTTGCCCTGACTGTAGTCTTTTGGTGCCTTGTTTTTCAGCCTCTCTAACCTCTGGAGGGGGGATACCCTAAGGGGTCATTCATATCACCAGGTATTCGCAGTCCATCATCACTAACTTCACAATTTTCATCATTACCATGATATCCATAACAACCATTCATTTTATTGATAAATTGTCTACCTTTATTATATCTAAAAAAATACTCCCTCCCCTTTATCATAATTCGTGTAACCTTTTGGTTTTGGATACTGAATTTTCTGTGCATACTCATACATGTGCCTTTCTAATTTCTTTTTCTGTTTAAAATCCCATTTAAGTTTTTATCAATCTACATGGTCTCCCTGGCCCCAATATTAAAATTAAGATCAGCTAAATTATAATGTAGCGGCATTTGAATAATTATTGTAGTATGCTGTGTTATTTTAATTCTTTTTTTACCATCTTTTACCTCATTATATGACAACTGTCTTATTTTAAATATTTTAAAACACTTTTTAAAAATATTTTTATACTTATAAACCCTCCATACTATGAGTCAACTGTTTCATTTTTATGGTGCAATATTTCTTTTGAACACTAGAAAGAAGCATCTTTATACATATTTTAACTTGTATTAATTTTTTAACATTTTTATATACATTTTTTAGTATGGAATATTTGTATTGAACATATATTGCTTTAATATTTGTTTTGATAAGTGTTTTAACAAATTATGGTTATAATGTTTAGGAATTTTAAATAAGAATGCTATTAGAATATGTTAAGTGCATGTTTAAGCCAGCAGAATGTGTACTTTAACTTTACATTTATTAGGTCAATTAACAAAGGTTTAATTATACTAATTTGGTTATTGGCAAGGTTATATAAGGGTAACAGAGTAACATTCATAGTTATCTGATGAAGTTTTTTAATGAAAACGTACTGGTTGTATGTCAGCATTAAATCTAACATTGTGGTTGCTGGTGCTGTGTCTTTGTGAATAAAGATTGTGGGTTGCAGTGGAAATGGTTATCCAAGTGTTTTTTGGGATTTATTGGTTACTGTTTGGGCACTTTTCCTCCTTTGTACTGGTTCTGGATGTCTTGTTAATTTACTATAAAGTTTGGAGTCAATTGTTATTCCATTCTGAAGGTTGTACATTCATAAGCCATGTAATTCTTGCTTTTGATTAATAGATTCTAACAGATATGCATTATTCAACTGTAACACCCTAAAGTTTGTAATCTTACTCTCAGATAAAATAATTTCTTGAGAAAGAGTACCACTTGAATTCTCAGCTCCCATTGTGTCAGAAAAAAAGAATTGCTTGGAGAACCACTGGTTGAGGTATAGTAAATTATTACAAAATGCACCCTACAGGTAGACACCCTTGCAACTGTCACCACCTACATTGTTCTTTAATAGAATTGGGTGAATGACCAACCTGTGTGCTATTTTGAATTTTCTGAGTTACTACATATACAACTGTATTGAAGATCATTGTTTGTTAAATGTATGTAAAACTTACAGAAACACTGATGTTTATAAATCATAGGTATGTAATTTTGTATAAGCAAACCAATAAAGACTACAGATGAGCTGATTTGGTCAGTTAAATTAAATTTACCATAGACAGTTTAATAAACTAGTATAAATACAACTAGAAATGTAGACAAACCTAAAATAAGGGTATATGCAAAAGGACTATAAAATGGGTGAGGATTTAACCAGTATTTCTACAGACTTACACTACTTAGTGACACTGATATTAGTAAAACTGAAAATAATGACTAGTATTGAAAGGCGTGGAACAGCTTCCCAAAGTACTTCCCTGGATGTCTTCTCTAAAAATGAAAGAAAGAAATGATGTGTATCGAAATAACTCTAATTACAAATTCAACATAATATGGTTATTTTCTCACTTTACTAAGTGTTTGACTGGTATTCATAGTCATTGCACATAATCTTTAGGAGTAACCGCAAAGTCCACAAGTGAGTGCAGCTAGGCAGTGATCATAGAGGCCACTTATGGTAAGGCACAATGCCAGTGATTTAGTGTAAGTAAATTAACTATAATGAGATATAAATGTGAAATTGTGTAAAGCAGCATATGTTAGTGATGTGTGCAGTGATTTAGTGTAAGTAAATTAACTATAATGAGATATAAATGTGAAATTGTGTAAAGCAGCATATGTTAGTGATGTGTTCATTGTCAAATACCGCACTGTACACATGTCCTTTGTAAAAAGCATTGATGTGCATCTTACATCTACATTGCAATCCATCAACTTACTCTACTGGAAAAAAAAGAACATACTGACACAACCTCAATAATTTTTCCTCATCGATTCCTTTCTTTGCCACTTCAGAAGAGTTACCATGTATGCACAAGCACTTACATGACACAAGTTTACAGCAACCCCTTCCAGTAGTTCTAGCACATATGCACAGGCATTTAAATGACACAAATATAAATTATTTTCCCCAGGGATCCCTTCAATAGTTTAACCATGTATGCACAAGTACTTAAATGACAGCATTTTCCATAGAGATCCCATCAGTAGTTTAACCATATGTGCAGAAGCACTAAATGACATCAGTTTCCACAATAATCTCTTCAGCAGTTTGGCCATTTATGCACAAGCACTAAATGACACCAATTTCCACAGCTACCCTTCAATAGTTTGACCATATATGCATAAGCACTTAAATGACTGCAGCTTCCACAGAGATCCCTTTAGAATTGTAACCATGTATGCACAAGCACTAAATGACATCAGTTTCTACACTGATCCCTTCAGTAGTTTGACTGTGTAGGCACAAGCAATTAAATGACGCCATTATAAGTTATTCTCCCCAATGGTGATCCCTTCAGTAGTTTAACCATGTATGCACAAGCACTAAATGACACCAATTTCCACAGCTATCCCTTCAATAGTTTGACCATATATGCATAAGCACTTAAATGACTGCAGCTTCCACAGAGATCCCTTTAGAATTGTAACCATGTATGCACAAGCACTAAATGACATCAGTTTCTACACTGATCCCTTCAGTAGTTTGACTGTGTAGGCACAAGCAATTAAATGACACCATTATGTTATTCTCCCCAATGGTGATCCCTTCAGTAGTTTAACCATGTATGCACAAGCACTAAATGATACCAATTTCCACAGCTATCCCTTCAATAGTTTGACCATATATGCATAAGCACTTAAATGACTGCAGCTTCCACAGAGATCCCTTTAGAATTGTAACCATGTATGTACAAGCAATAAATGACATCAGTTTCTACACTGATCCCTTCAGTAGTTTGACTGTGTAGGCACAAGCAATTAAATGACACCATTATAAGTTATTCTCCCCAATGGTGATCCCTTCAGTAGTTTAACCATGTATGCACAAGCACTAAATGACACCAATTTCTACACTGATCCCTTCAGTAGTTTGGCCATGTATGCACAAGCACTAAAAACTGACACCAGTATATTATTTCTGTAGCTGTCACATTTCCAGTACTGTTGTAATGATTTCCCATTTACAAATGACAGCTTTAAAATATTCGCTAAAACCATTGTATAATGGCCATCGTATGAATAAAACAAAAAGTTATTGCCATGAACTAACCTTTTACCTTATTTTCATTTTTATTCCTTTACCAGGTCCATATTTCCCTAATTAATTTGTTTCCCAACTCAAGTATTCCACAGATAATGTGGTGCTTGCACACATATGTTCAGTATCCTTCATGTATTTTGTATGCAAAGAAGGCCCTTTTATGTTTACCTCTATGAATTGTAGCAATATGCCAACATCTAAGGTGCCTCATCCACACAAAAACTCTTCCCCTAAAGTTTATGTAATATGTACATTATACTTTTGCCATAAGGAGGGATGTTCACCCAAAATCTGTGTTCCTGTAGTAAGTGTGAATGATCTCTGTGAAGCACCACTCTTCACTGATTACTGGAGCAGCAGACTGTGAATGCCACCCTTTTTCCACAGAATAAACAAAAATAAGTGTTTCAGATCACTTTTCTTATAAAAATGTTCAGTATACTCATGTTTAGAAATTGTGCTGGCATAGTACAGATGTAATGCCTTGTAATATTACCTTGTTTTTTCACACTGTGGTACCAGTTCCTTAGCCCTTACTTAAAAGAATCAGCTTCTGTGCAGTTTTTTTTTTTTTTTTTTTTTTTTTTTTTACTCAACAAATTTTTATTTTGTTTTTTGAGAAGAAATACAAAACCAGTAAAATTAGATTACAATTCAATAATAGTAAAAGGAACAAAAACATTATTTACAATATTTACAAGTGACCCAAAGGAGAAACAGTACAATAATAATTAATAAAAAATCCAGAGAAGAAGAAGAGAAAAAAAAAAAAAGTCCACAAAAGTCTATATCTCTTTGAACTCATATGATGGAGATTGTGTCTAGTTGCATTTCTTCTATGAGTGTAAGTATTTTATTCCAGGGGTTGTCTGACCATTTTCTGGGGAACATTCTTTCTTCCTTGACTTTTATCTCCTTTTGTGCAGTCTCCTTAAGTAGAAATATAAAGTCTTCAAAACACGGAGGAGTTGCAGATTTCCATTTCCTTGTGATACACTTTCTGGCAACCGCCAGAATAGTACATAAAAGATATTGATCTCTTTTATTCATAACTACTAATTCATCTATATTCAAAAAAATTAAAGACTTTGTTAAAACAAATGTATCATTATAAATAGCTTGAAGAAAATTGCCAATTTTCTCCCAAAACATTTTAATACAATCATAAAATATATGAGACCAATCCGCTTCACAGCTTAAAGAGCATCGCCAACAAATAACATTTTGATTTGAGTTGAATTTAGCTATTTTATTTGGAGTATAAAAGGCTCTATGCAAAAATTTCCAGGTGAAGATTCACCATGTTTGTGTATTAGAAGTTAGTTTAATGGAGTATAGAAGATTATTTTTACAATCGTTTGACAGATTTGTTGATACACCTCTAGATATAAAATTCCAAGTGCTTTGATCTATTTTAGCCTTGTAGACTATTAAAATCTTGTATAGTTTAGATGTTGAATTTGGCCAGTTATGGTTATCGTAAATCAGTTCTTGAATATAGTTTATAAGTTTTGGCTTAGACTTGAAGGACAAATCATTAATAATTTTGCATACATTTTTAGAGTAGAGTAAAATTTTCTGGAGACTTACTCTGTCTACATTTATTATATTAAATTCATTTGTAACTTGTTGACTAGTTAATGTTTTAAGATTATTTATGCATTGGGCCCAACATATGAGATTATTAGATTCCCAATTAATGAGGGTGTTATCATGAATTTTCTTTTTAAATTTCTTTCATGTATTAAATGGTAATAACAGTTCAAACCATACTTTTATGTCAGGATTTGAGTTTATAAAGGATCTGAATAAATTATAAATATTATTTAAATATGATAGATTAGTAGGTTTTGTTATGTTATTTTGAAGATTAATGCATAATATATGCCAAAATCTATTTTTGTGAATATAGTGTGATGTATTATTTATTATTTTGTTTTCGTTTAAAAAAATAATCACATGCAGAGATTTCCAAGCAGAAGAGAAATTTGGATTTACCCAGTTTAAAACTAGTTTAAAATGGAGGCTTTGATATACGTCTCTATATCTGGAAAATTAATTCCCCCTAATTCCCATGGTCTAATGTGATGAGAAAAAGCAATTCTATTCCTTTTGGATACCAAAGAAAACATAATAGGCTTTTGCTAATTTCTTTCAGAATTTTTTATTTGGAATTATAGGTATTGCTAGTGCTATATAATTTATTTGTGGTAGAAGAATCATTTTTATTAGCTGCAATCTGTCCTCAAATTTTAGAATCAATTTATTCCAATTTTCCGAACGTGTTCTTATTGAGTTTAAAATTTTATTATAGTTTAGTGTCAGAGTAGTATCTATTTTATCAGATATAATAATTCCTAGATATTCTAAAGTAGAGACTTTTTCTCCAAGTATATGATATCTACTCAAGTGAAGGTCCCCTTTCTGTTAAATAAAATATGTTTTGATTTAGATTTATTAAAACAAAGGCCAGAATTTAGAAAAAAAATTTCCACTTGCATTTCTAGTTCATGAAGAGATTCATTATTTGGTGATAAAGTTAGTAGTATATCATCGGCAAACAACATAACCTTGGAGTTAAATTTATTATGAATACTTAAGCCTTCAATTTTTGAGTCACTGCGTATTGTAATTGCAAATAGCTCTATTGATAAGGCAAAAAGAATGGGAGACATAGGACAACCTTGTTTAGTGCCTTTAGTTATTTTGAAAGCTTCTGATGTAAATGGACCTAATTTTACATAGGCCAAATTATCTTTATATATATTCTTTATCATATTAATAAAATTTAGAGGAAACTCAAAAAGTTCTAGAATTCTAAATAAGTAGTCCCAATTCACTGAATCAAATGCTTTTTCTATATCTAGCGTGATTATGAGAGCCTCTATATTATCTCTATTTAATATTTCAATAATGGTTAGAATTCTTTGTATATTGTCGTAAGCATGTCTGCCATAGATGAAGCCTGTTTGGTCCTCATTTATGATTTGAGTCAAGGATTTTTTAATTCTATTGACTAATATAGACATAAACAATTTGTAATCGTTATTAAGTAGAGAAATCGGTCTATAAGAGCTACAATGGGAGGGGTCCTTGTTCTCTTTTTTTATTGGAGTAATTAATGAATATCGCCAGGAAGGTGGAATTATGTTTTGAGCTTGAATTTCATTTAGAGACTTATGAAGTAAAGAAATTGCAGAATTTGGGAATATCTTGTATAATTCCATTATTATTCCATCTATTCCTGGGGCTTTATTATTTTTACTCTCCTTAATTTTGTCATTTATTTCCTTGAGGGAAATGCGTTTTTCAATATCAATTTTTAATTTTTCAGGTAATCTATTTATTATAGAATTGCTAATTTTTGACTCTATTAAAATAGTATTGTCTTTATTGTTTCCAAAATGATTAGTATAATGAAATTTAAAAGCTTCTAGGATATCATTTATGTCTGATACTTTTTTATTACCTTTTCCTTCATGTATAATATTTGTAATATTGTTTTCTATATTTTGCTTCTTTATTCTCATTGCTAAGTTATGTAAGTGTTTTGGACATGTTGAGAGTGAACTAAATTTTAGTTTTTCCGAAGCCAAATTAGTCTTATGAGTTAAAATTTCATTATATTTTTTATTTAAATCTTCAATTTCTTTTTTATTACCTGGGAATTCTTTACGTCAGAAGTATTTGTATTAATTTCTGTTATTTGTTTTTGGATACTGTGCAATTCTGATTCCCATTCTTTTGTTTTGTTTTTAAACCAAGATATGATCCTACCATATAAGAAGGCCTTTAGAGTGTCCCATATTATTATATTCTTTAGATCATCAGTAGAATTTATTTCTAAAAATATTGAATTTCTGAGTCTAGCCATGGTTTAAATTGTTTTAATTTAGTAATGTAAGTTGGTATTCTTGAGGCAAAATTTAGTCTTTTAAAATCTATTTGTAATTTAAGGATTAGGGCATTATGATCAGAGAGTGGGCATGGGATGATAGAAAATTTTATTATCTTCCTATTTAAGTCTGGGGATATAAAAATTTTATCTATTCTTGTTTTAGTATTAAAACGATAATCACTATGTGAGTATAATACTGAGTTAGATTCTTTGAAACTAAATGTATCAATTAATTTTAAGTTTTCTGTCCATTTCTTAAGGTATTTACCTGTGGAAGAGAGATGTAGGTTCCTCTTGTTGGTTGTCTCAGAACTATCTAGAATACAGTTAAAGTCTCCTCCTACTATTAGAATACCTTTATTTACCCTATTAATTAGCTCTATCTGCTTTTTAACTGTAGATAGTCCTATTCCAGGAATCCAATACACATTTACCAGTGTCCAAATTCTATTCTGAAATTTTATTATTACAATTGAAAGTAACCCTTCTTTATCCTCATAGTTGTAAATAATTTGTGGGTTAGTTACACTTTTCTTCCATAAAATTAAAGCTCCCCTAGTTTTTTTTTTTTATATGAGGAGTGAGAGAGAATTAAGTAGTTATTAGGTATCCAGGTGAAGTTGTCATCAGTTTTAAAGTGGGATTCCTGTAGAAATATAACTTGCGCTCTCTGTAATTTTAGATATCGTAGTAAATTTGATCTTTTTATAGTATTATTTAAGCCATTGACATTTAAAGACAACAATGTTATGTCTGTCATTTCTATAGGATATTATATTATAATTTTAAAAGAATACATTGGTAAAGAACTATTATTTATGAGGACCTGTGAAAACATATATGTTAATTTTCCCCTCTTTCCTCTGAGAAGAACATTGAAATGAACAAAACTATTTCTTTGATAGTTTAACAAATGTTTCAGTTTGGGCCACTGAAAAAAATAAAAAGTGAAAAATATTGTAACAACATACTTTATTTGACTGAAAAATAACTTTACTACATAGTTCCACAAACATGAAGTGCACAGCACTTCTAATCTGATTGATCTGATAAGATCAAACAGATTTTCCCTCAACGTCGACAATCGCATGGAAAAGGATATTCAAAGTTGAGCTCCATTAATTGGATCCTGAAGATATCTTAAAATATTAATATTTGATGAAAGAGTGTATCATGCATTAGTACTATGTTCCTTGCTAAATCAACTCAATAAAGTAATTAATCTTTTACTAGAAGTTTGTACTTATACTAGAGTTAATGTTACTTTTTTAATGAATGTTCTAAGTAGATGTCTATTACAGCTGCAGTAAATATTTCAGCTTATCTACCCTCTATAAATGTGGTTATGTTACATGAAGTATGTCAGTTGACCTTCTCTTAACAGAGATAAAATGTATAATAATATATACATTTAGATTATATTTGCATTTATTTTGTTGAACTTCACATTTAAAACAGGTTATTAGTGTGACAGATAGTATTACTATCTTATAGGGACTAGTCCTCTTTTTTAATTCTTCCTTAATTACTATTCTAAGTAAATTCTATATAGCCTCTCTGTGTGCACATGTATAAATATACTCCTATATCTACACCAAAACATTTTCACATATAAACACACATAAATATTAAATAATCTTAATGGGTTACCTAAAATGTGTGCAATATAATTGAGAATTTGTGTGAGCACTCTTGAAAGGGTTGGTACCTTGTTACTGCTGGGATATGCCTATTTACTGACCTTATTAACCTTATTAGTAGATTAAGTGGCCCATCAAAAGATGCGTGAATGTTGTGAATGAATATTCTTAATTCTTATCTCTAAATCTTACAGCAATTAGTGAAGAGTACCTATATCATTTAACTATATTATTTATGAAGTTTCTTAGGAGTGTGATGGGAGTACACAGCATTTCAGACTTGGGGTTTTTAA
The DNA here is from genome assembly GCF_019279795.1 of Protopterus annectens. Lineage (NCBI taxonomy): Eukaryota > Metazoa > Chordata > Ceratodontiformes > Protopteridae > Protopterus > Protopterus annectens. Next base: position 1,221,476,200 of record NC_056746.1, on the reverse strand, counting down.
ATATTCAGTAACAGGACTCAAGATTGTTCAATACTTGTTGTAACACATCTTAATACAGTTAATGATTTGAAATAACATGTGCATGTCACAAAGAATCCATGAATACATAAATACATGAATACATGGGCCTCACCTCATTCACCAAACCCATGTCCAATCCAATGTCAAAACAGTCAAGAACACTACGCTGAGGGTAAAAGCACCTCAACCCCTAAACCCGTTAAATAACTAAACACTAATAAACCTACTATTTTAAAGCTACTAATATTCTCTAGTAATTTATATAAAACTAAAGTAATTATATATAGCAACTCCAATATTGCCTTGCAGTAAGACAAGCATAGATTTACTGATCATTACTGAAGTGCCGTTAAATCTAAAATGCTGTGTAGTGGTTGACTATATCCTGCTTATTACTATACCTAGTATAAGTTCTGCTAACACTTCTATCAGGTATGGTGTGAGGAGGTATGTTATTACTATAGACTTGCACATTACCATCCCACACCATACATAACACTGTTACTGTTTCCAATAAATGAAAACCAAATCTCATACTTTCAAGAAGTCAATCTCAACCAACTAACACCCAACAAAACACAAATTCAACAAATGAGGAGAGACCCAAATACATGCATAGTGTACTGTTTATGTAAACATTTCTCTAAAACTTTATAAGAGCAGCTCATGGATGTATCATAGAGTCTCCCCAAAAATGTATAGTGTGCACATAAATTACATTTGACCCTACCATATTTCCTTTCCTGTTTTCTCCCCATCTGTGACATAAAAGTGAAAAAAAAAAAAACTGTTGATATTACTGTATCATTAGGAATCACCGTGAGCATTTATGGCATAGTGGTGTACCCATTAACTGTTAAGGTGAAGGGTAAATACAGCAGATTGTGCTTATCTTTAAAAATAATACAATTTATACATAGAAGTTAGCACTGCACTTATAATTGCAGAGAATGCACATAGCAAATATTGTTACGTAAATAGACATGTTTCCCAATTGCAGGATGTTTTGATTATAGCTTTATTTTATATTATTGGTGTTTTACTAATTCAATTTTAAGGTCCGTGTAGGTGAAATTTCGCCAAAATACCAAATAACAAAGTCAGTTCCACATTTCTGCAGGTTAATGCTAGTCCATTATACAGCTCACGATATTAACACTATTTACTAAATACTTGCAGTATAGGTTACAAACAGAGCAAATTCAGTCATTGCTAAAATTAGCACTAACTGCCAAAACTGAAAAAACTCTCATCAATTAGCTTGCTCTAGATTATTAAGCTGTAAAGGAAATTAAATTACCTATATGAGAGACAAAAAAAAACAGGTAAAGAGGTGATATACTACCAACTGTTCATTACTGCATTCGGATGCTTGTAGGCATCAAAAAGCGGAATATTCAGAAGTATGCATGTATCATTCCTGCCAGGTACTGCATTTATAGGCATTTTTTAATTGATAAGTGGGTAAGCTTACCTGACCTAAAATGCCCTTTTACATGGATGACCCAAACGCAGTCTAAATAAGAAGTTCAGAGTCACACAGTAAGAAAATGAGAGCTATCAAAATCAAACCCTGAGCTACAGTCAGTAACTAATCATGGATACAATCTGGCAGCTCCACTACAATGATTAGTTGGGATTTTATCTCACTTTTAACAGACATAGCGCAGTTGAAAACTGAATTTATGTATTTGCTTGCATTAGTTAACTACACTGCCACACTTTTGGTATTTCTTGACAAGAAGAAAGTAACTAAATGGGCTTTTTTATTTATTTATTTATATATATATATATATATATATATATATATATATTTTTTTTTTTCCCTTTATTTTAAACATGTGTAGCATACTTTTTCTTTATATGTTATACATTTACCTGTTCGTACTTTTGCTAAAATCTACTCAATTCTTGAACTACTCAGCTTCTGGAGAACAGATTAAAACATAAAGGGGCTAAGAAGTCAGGTCACAGTTAGTATTTTCATTGAATGTTCTAACTGACAAAAAAGACTCTGCAAAAGTGCGTGAAGCGCACCACTCGCAAAACTAATGCAGTGTTCTACAAGCCTCAGCTTATAGACATGTTTCTTAACTTATAATGGAATGTTAGGCTATATTAGTGAAGATATGAGGTGACAAAACTGACTAGAAAGCTCGAGGGTATACTATGAAGCAATAATAGTCTCCAACTGTCAATTAGAATGTTAAAACGCTAGAAGGCGATTTTCTGCCTTTTTTTTTTTTTCCCCTCTTCATTACTATTCACTTCTTCTTCATTACTATTCACTTCTTCTTCATTACTATTCACTTCTTTTTCATTACTATTCACTTCTTCTTCATTACTATTCACTTCTTCTTCATTACTATTCACTTCTTTTTCATTACTATTCACTTCCTTCTTACTCTATACAACGCTCTCACATATTCCTGAAGAAATATTCAAGGAATGCCCTTTTTTTTAGACAGACTATAAAGAATTGGATTTAATTTAATAAAATTTTGCACAGTAACTATTAATCAATATGTTAATAACTTTATAATAATAGTGGCCTTTCATTTAAATGCTAATACTCTTGTGAGAGTTTAACTAAAGAAAGCTGGAACAGAAAAAAAAACACACAACTCTAGCATCTGAAGATTCTATCAAACCACTACCATATTAATATGTTAACATGCAGATTATGATACTTCCTAAATAAAGAGAAAACGAATTATGTGACTGAAGTGTAATGAAATTAAGGCTATGTATAAGAATCATACCTTAGTTAATGCTTTGAGAGAAATTGAATCATCAATGTTCTTAACATCAGTTTTTTGTTTTTTTTTCCTCACATCAGTCCAAGTGTTTTTTCCCGAGGTTCTCTTTAAGGAGGTTGAATTTGACCAGTCCATTTCATCTGGTAGTAGGATTATATTGTTGTTTTTAATGAAGAAAGTGGCTTCTTCAGTGGTGTTGAATGATCTCATGTCATTACTATGCTGAATTCTAATTTTGGCAGGATATGCAAGCTGTGCCTTTATTTTGTTTTGTTTTAAGAATTTCACTAAGGGCCATGTTTTCTTTCTTAGTTCCAAGAGTCTTGGCGAATAGTCATTATCAAATCTTATTTGGGATAGCTTGTAAATGACTGGGTTTTTTCTCCATGCAGTTCTCAATATCAGTTCTTTGTCCATAAATGACAGAAATTTAACCATTATAGATCTTGGAAAAGATTTAGTTGAGGCAGAAAGTGGTTTTCCGATGGCTCTGTGTGCTCTTTCGATTCCATAAGACAAGCCTTCTTTCAGCCCTAAGATTTCAGGTAGCCATGAATTCAAGAATGAAATGATGTCTTCCCCCTCGGTCTTCTCCGGGACTCCAAAAATTCTTATGTTTGTTCTTCTTTCCCTATTCTCCATATCATCTATTTTGTTTATTAGCCAAGTATTCTGTTGTAATAGAAATTCACTATGAAGCTCTTCTTCTTTTAGCCTTCCATCAATATCATTTAGAGATGACTCAATGTCAGTTATTTTTAATTGCTGTTGCTGCAGAATTTCCTTAAAGACTTCAGTTTGTTTTTGGCAACTATCTTTAAGGTTTTCTAGGTTTTCAGTAAACCTGTCCATCTTCAGAGATAAGTCTTGAAGAGTAGTTGATATCAGTTGGATTTCTTTCTTCAGAGAAGAGTCTGAGTGAGAATTCTTAGAGTTACTCATTACTAGACAGCTTAGTTAGTCTTCAGGTTTTTTTGACAGGAAAATTTCGGAATTTCTTCTCCAAAGTTGGTAATTCTATTGTTAATAGTTTCACATATAAGATTTATCAAAAATTACTTAGTAATAATAAGATTTTCCTGTTATTTCTAGTATAAATATAAGGAGCTCAAAAACTTGCTGCTATCAGTTAGGCATTAGGCTCTGCCCCTCAGTTCTTTCGCTTCTGTGCAGTTTTGACTTGCTTCTTCATTGCTCTTCACCTGCTTCATGGCAGCTCCTATTCTTTGTAATAGGTCATCTAGTACAATGTTCAATTCCAGGGTAAGGAGGGTCAGATTTGATGGTGATATATGTTATAACTATATTAAAGCTCATTTGTGCACCTTAGTTCAGGTGACAGTTGAATCAGAGAAGAAAGAGGGAAAGAGACAGGAATGTGCAGACAGAATATTCACTCAGAAATACAGCTAAGCTTTATTCATTAAGAATTGTGATTGAGTACCTCTAACTTCCTGTACTTCTTAGCACTGGGCTCTGGTTTTGTTAGGGTCCCTTTTTGGTGTGATGATATGTAATAGAAATAGTGGTCTGAAGCCCACCTTTTCCCAAAAAAAAAAATGGTTACCACCACTGTTTTTTTTTTTTTTTTTTTTTTTTTTTTGTAATAGATTTTTTGTCTGAGACATTGTGAAAGATATTTTACAAAGAGACAAGATGGGTTTTCATACTTCTGATAAGTATGTAATGAATTATTTTTGGTGGAAAAATTATTAGATAAGTAGAGGGTTATGCTTCATCACTGTTAGATGAACAATTATTAACAGTTATGACCAAATATGAGAAAAGAGAGGCTAGACCTTAAAATTGGAATGCTGGCGTATCTTGCTCAAAAGTTTCTAAATGACATTCTAAAAGTCCTTATGAGAGGTCCAAGGTTGGTACAGTTCAAAAAGATGTTGTTGCCTTTGTAATTAAGCAGCTAGTGAAGATATACAAATGGATTATTAGTAAGAAATGGGGATTGCTACATTATGTGTCTATGGTTAGCACTTGCTTAACAGAAATCCTCCCTTTGGAGAGAGGAGAAGCAGAGACCTGGAAGAGTGCCTTGGAAAGTAATATACTGGCTTTTCCCTTTTGAAATGAGAAGTATAGGTACATTTCCATGTGGATGCTGTAGTCCCTGCTCTTTAATATATAGAACTAATGTACTTATATTGGGACAGGAATATCATGTACAAATAAAAAATATGGAAAGTGTCAGATGGCTTTTGTAATTTATGACAGCTAAATGAACTGAAAAATGCAGACAACAATGGTGTACGGTGAGAATAAAATCTGCAAGTGTAACGTGTTTTATGTTGAAGAGACTGAATGCTATAGGCATATTAGAGTATTAGAGCACTTATGACATTAAAGAAGGGGTAACAGGCAGAATGCATTAGCAAATTATAGTCAGGCAAGAAATGTAAAACCAGCTTAAAGTTTCAGGTTTTGGATACACTAAATAAAAATCAGTTGGGAGATAATAGTCCTAATGAATTGTTAAAGTTTAAGACCAGATGGCAAATGAAATTAGATGTTTCTATGGGGTCTTGATTAAATAGTATTTTTTTCTTTTTGAAAATCATTCTCATTGCAGAGGATTATGCAAATTAAAGTCACACGATTACAGCTTACTCGTTGTGAAGTTATTCATACAGGTGTGTGGCTTCATTTTAAATGCACATGCTGTTCAGTCCTAAGCAGCAAGATGTATTAAAGATTTTTTTTGTTATTTGAATGAAATGCTGTACTTTTTAACTTTACTATTTCTATTTTTCTGAAGTTGCCATTTTGTTGTTTTATTTGAATATTTGAACAAGGGGTAAGATGAAGGTTAAGCAGGGCACCGAGGATATCAAGCCAAGAGCAGAATGATGTTGAGGTCATGAAGAAAAAAATAATTTGTTTTGTTTAAAAATTATTAAAATATGTTATAAAGGAAGTTAAGCAAATTGCAAGAGCTTGCAGGAGATAGATGACAGCCACTAAATTGGCCCTAGGCGTGAGTGCGTGCGTGTGCTTTCTGTGGAAGGTTGGGCGCCGGGCTGGCAACTCGACACCGTAAAATTCCACTGCCAATCATGAGCGGATGGTGATCCGCTGTGGCAAAGCCAAAAGAAGAAGAAGTATATGCCAAAAGATGTTTTCTAAAAGGAAAGTTAACTGTCTCAGTACTATTTCCATAATGATCCTGCCATGAGGCATTATACTTACAAGAGCAAAAGGAGGTCCTTTCTTTTTTTTTTTTCCAACCAGGATTTGGTAAAAGCTAACATGAGGAGTGCATTGCAGAACTCATGCATATGAGTCATCTGAGTTGTTGCATACATTATAATCATTTAACAACACACATTTTAAGTATGAGTTGGAGCCAGTTGAGATGACAACTTTTTTCTGGATGAGTAAGGAATGTAGGAGAATTAAAAATGTACATTGCAGCAAGGTAGATTAGTGGATAATATTAATACTTCATAGCTGTAAGATACAGAGTTTTATCCTGACCTCTGACCATAATTCCTATTTGATTTTGTCTTATCTTTGTATCTAAATGGATATTTTGTTGGCACTTCAGTTTGCTTTCATCCTCAAAAGTTTGCTAGCTGATTGGCCACAATATGCTATTCCTAATCATTACATTTACCACTTCCTTTAGTGGCCTGGGTTGTGGCTGGAAAAAGTCTGGGAAAGATCGCTAGTAAATAAATATATTATATAGGTTCATAGGTAGGTACTAGGTTAATTGCTCTTGTAGGCCCTATTAAACATAGCTGGTTTCCCTTTTGGAGCCTAAATTAACCTATCCTTTTTGGAGTTAGGTTGGCCTTACCCATCCCATGGTCAGTAATTATATATACCCCAAGAGAGAATAATTAGATCATGCCATTGATAATTTGATGGCACCTATGCATGGGGAAAGGAATGTATGAGCTGCGTCTGTTCATTAGTAGTACAGAAGGCAGTCTTGGGGTTACATTTTCTATTACCCATCCATATATCCAAGCTGCTCTTCAATAAGAACAGAGATGAGCTATGTTTTATGTAGAAAAAGCATCTGCTCCAGGGCAGTGGTATCCTCTGCATCATATACATGTCATTTTAAATCATTCAGTTAATGCTGCAGAAGAGGTTTAAATTCCTGGACTGATTATTTCTGATGACATTTGACTTGCCGATGTACAGAAGGTCTATCAATATTGGGTTGGAGGATGCCAGACATGGATCGCCTCTTAGCAGTCTACAGGATAGCAAGTATAGTGACAGGGCTTTGAGACAGTCCATGTAGAACATACTGTTTAGGTCTTGCATCCTTTTAATAAGTTGTCTCTGTGGGCATCCCAATTGATGCATGTGTCTGGACAGATACACTGCAAAAGGCAGCAATATATGCTCAATGAATGGTCTAATTGAGAGTAAAATGGCATCTCTAGATCTAGACACAAACCCTTTGTTTATAAATTGTGCAATACAGATGGACTTTCTTAAGACAGTGATCACATGTTTGTTGAAAGGGCATTGTCCACATAAGTTTCAAAATCTTGAACAACCGGCTCAAATATCAGGAGTGTTTTGTCAATGCAATAGTTCCCTGGGTAGATGAATTCTCAAAGGATACTGTCAGAAAAATATGTATTAATATGTGTATGCTTAATGCTAATTAGAAACTAAATAAGTTAACACGTTTTTCAATCTATTTTATGTACAGTTGAGTTTCGTATGAGACTGAAAAGATGCTTTTTGAAACTGCAGTGTGCTTTCTGAAACTTGCAAGATGCCCTCTGACCTAGTAATTGCTAGCACAGCAATATTCATGTTTATGCCTTTTGGAAATGTACTTGAGAAGCAGGTGATTATCTGCTAGGTCAGGAAGAAATGAATGAACAATGTTGTATTCTGTAAATGTAATGATTTTAAACAATCAGCTCTGTTCAAAGTATGAGATCCTGCACAGCTGCAAATGTTAGAGATAACATAGACAAAGGACTGTTAGAGAAATGAACTGCAATCTATACTTGCTTTGTGCTCGAATTAGCCATAGTACCTTGAATGGTAACATTGCATATATCTAACCGGTGGTAGCCAAGGCCACGTTGTTTTTCTTAGGAAGTTTCTCACAAAAATTGATGGTACCAGCAGAATATTGTAAAAACAATCACTGTGAAGTAATGATGACAGAACTTGTGATTCACTACGTCAGCTTGGTAGGCAAGGTCTTATTAGAAAATGTATAAAAATACTTGCATTTCCTAATTCTAGTCAGACAAACTCTGTATTAGCATGTTTTTGTCTCCTTGCTGCAAGATTAAAGTGCCTTAACCTGAACCTACCGTGTTTTGATCATTTTTAAAGTATATTTTTCCTTTGACAGTTTTGGTCCTTCGAGCCAGATAGTACCTCTCACTCTAGGCTCAGGTCAGAATTGGGCCCGGTGGCATGTACCCGTATGGAGAAGTGGCCACATCGGCTCTTCTGTCTTGAAAGACCTCCGACTGAATTGTCGTTCGAAAGGGGTCAGCCACTGTTTCTGATCTGGGATTGGAGGACGAGTCAACATTCCGGTGGGTCAACACATGGAGGGTCAGGTAAGGAGGAATTTACCTTTTTTCTGTTTTGGATCAGGGACTTGTTACAGTATTGTTTTGTCAGGAGATTTACATGTGCAGATCAGGGACAAAAAGATTGCTGTCTTGTCATAGATCAGGGAAACAGAATAGGTAGGCAGTTATTCTAGATAAACTGTGAAAAGTTGTAAAATCGTGGTACCACATGATAAGAAGGGTTACATAACAATTTCTAACTTAGCTAAGGCAACATGGGAAATCAGTGCACGAAAAGTTCCCGAGACCCGCCCCTAACCGAAGAAGCGAAATATATGCAATTACAGCGTGCCGATAATGTTAAGTATTATACAAAATGGGTTGATAAATACAAATTTGATGGTAATTTAGATAAACCTTCACTTATTAAACTTGTTAGACAACTTAAAACAGATGTGAAAGGTCAGCTGACAAAGCAACGACAATTAGGAGTCCCTCAGGCGCACATGTGGCTTGAAGAAGCAAACCGCAGGGAACAAAAGATTAAAAATTCAAAAGCAATGTTCTTAGATAAAGAAGATAATAACTTGGTAATAGCAACAGCCCCTCCTCCGCCCCCTCCGCTTCCCTTACCAGAATATGAAGCGAGTGGACAAGCTGATCCACCTCCGCTATACTCAGCTGTTCCTGCAAAATCAAAACCATTTGTCAGAGATCCTATCGAGACCAGGTCTCGAACACGCAACTTGAGAGGGGATATTGAATTATATGAAATAAATAAAAATTCACAAGCTATGGGTGAGGAAGAGATATGTCCACTCATAGAAGTACCAAATCCGCAGGCAGGACAGGCAGGACAGAATCCAACTCTTCTAGTATATAGACCGTGGACACCGGAATACATCCAGAAAGCCACAGAGGGAATTCCCCATCCAAAAGTTAATTTTAGGAAATTCTTAGAAGACTTACAAGGCATGAGGTTAAGTTACCATTTGAATGGAGAAGAAGTAGAGAAAGTAGTTAGACAAATCGTAGGACCAGATTGGCACATGATCAGTGGCAACTGGAATCCCCGTGACACAGAGCTTAGACCACACCCACATAGTAACGCAGAACTGGACAACAGAGTGAAAGGTCTGACAGACCGAATCTCTGAGAAATGGAAGCCTAGGGCTGATTGGACTTGCATTAATCAATGCATACAACAAGAAGGTGAAACTGTTGATAGATATTATGCCAGATTATTAGAATGTTTTAATAACCATTGTGGAATGCAGATACCTGAAGATCAAACACATGATTCCCCATATGAGCAACAGCTAAAGAATGCATTTTTAAAAAGCAGTATTGCGCCCATTAGCAGCTTTATTACAAAGCACATGGTAGATCATCATACAAGTAGATTGCAGTCATTACTTGAATATGCAAGACATGCCGAAAGGCATTTTAATAGCAAAAAGAAAAAGAAAACTCAAGTATTTGCAGTAGAAGACAGATCAGAAGTCTTTGTAGTACAAACTGGGAAGAAGGGTAAGAAAAATACCCAGGGAAACAAACAATCTGATAGGCGATCAGAAGACTTTGAAGAAAGAAAGAAAAGGGGTGAATGTTTCAAATGCGGGAAAAAGGGACATTTAGCAAGGGATTGCAGGCAAAATAAAAAGGTAACCACAGAAGACAAGGAGGGTGAGGAATGACTATATGACAGTCAAGAATCACTGGATAGGAATAAACAAGAAAAGACAAACACAAATGTGAGAGAAAGGGTAGAGGATGTGACAGAAGAAATAGAGGATGTATATGAATTCATAGATAATGAAGAAAATGAAATTTTGGACTTAGCATTATTGAGCTTAGAGCTCTACTTGGCAGACACAAAACCGGAAGTTACACTTCTGGTAGAGGGGAGGGAAGTCAAATTCCTGTGTGACTCAGGGGCTTCACGGACCCTGATACATCCTTCCAAACTACCAGAAAATTCAGAATCACTGGACTACATATTAGTGAAAGCAGCTAATGGACAGCTGTATCGGCAGCCACTCTCCCACAACATAGCAATAACTGACCCAGTTTCAGGGATGACCCAGAAAAGCAAAATTGGTGTTTCTGCAAAATGCCCAGTGAATCTCTTGGGCAGAGACCTAATGCAGATATCTAGCATAGCCATAATTCCAACTATGCAGGGTATGGAAGCACAGCGACAAATGGAAACTTTTGTAGTGCGACCGGAGGGTGAAACATTTTATTGGTACAGCCAGGACTTAGTTACGACTGGTCCAGGGGCAAGAACCGAAGAACTGATAGGTTCATAGGTTCATAGGTTCATACTAGGCTATCTGCCCTAGGGCATTTATAAGCCTAGCCAGAATGTGTTTGGCTTTCGCCACCCATTTTAAATTTATTTTGCTATGCCCTTTTTTGAGGTTAGTATACTGTGCCTCTGTCTAACAGTGACACAGAAGTGATACCCGGGGTAAACCTACGATCTCCCATCCGCTCATCAAGATTCCTCTTGAAGAGAGTCAATGAGGGACTCTGCCTAACCTGGACTGGGATTTTATTCCAGAGTGAAGGGAGCCTCTGGGTTATGAATCTGTCCCTCCAGCATGTCCTATTTATTTCAGTGCCGAGGTTCAAGTCTCTCGAGCGCGTAGCTCGATGGGATTTGGATTTTCTGAGGTGCAGCATGTCCATTAATTCCGGGTTGGACATGGCTTTATACGTCAGGCACAGATCGCTTCTGAACAGGCGGTATGCCACTGAGTAGAGCTGGAGTTTCTTTAACCGGGCAGCATATGGCATCTGTTTGAGCCTTTGATCCTCTTGGTGAGGTACTTTTGGGGTCTTTCCAGTTGCTGCAGGTGTCTGGTAAGGTACATCCCAAAAGGGGCATTGTACTCAATTATGGGCCTGATGAGGGATGAGTAAAGAGGCACGATGATGTCCCCTGATCTAGATGTGAATCCCTTCATGATTAGGTGGGCTATATAAAATGTTTTTCTAACCACTTTGGCCACGTGGTTGTCAAATGAGAGATTGCTATCAACTTGGGTGCCCAGGTCCCTAATTACTTCTTCTGTACTTAATGGATTACCACCTATGTGGTAATTTGTGGGCACTTTGTTTTTGCCAAAGCGGATGACTATACACTTTTTGGCATTTAGCTTGAGGCCATGGCTCTGGCACCAGTTGTCTGTTTCTATGAGGCCCTTTTGGAGGATGTTTGTGTCGGCTGGAGAGTCGATTATGGCGCCCAGTTTGCAGTCATCTGCGAACTTGGTCAGCCACAGTCCTTCTGTGTTGGCCTGTACCTCCGCAAAATATATACCGAACAAGAGAGGTCCCAGGACTGAGCCTTGTGGGACACCACTTGTAACTGGTTTGGAGTCTGACATGGCTCCAGCAATTCTAACCATGTGGGTTCTGTCCTTGAGCCAATTTGCAATCCATCTAGTGACATAGGGGTTTATATTTAAGCTGGTGAGCTTATCTATAATGCCCGAGTGGGGTATTGTATCGAAGACTTTTGCAAGGTCCAGGTAGGCTGTGTGGACCACCTTCCCCTCGTCAATGGCCTTGGTGACTGTTTCAAAGAAATCAACCAGGTTTAAGAGGCAGGATCTGCCCTTAACAAAGCCGAACTGGGTAGGATCCAGTGTTTTTAGGTCCCCAATATCTTTATTTATGAGGTCCATGATGATCCTTTCCATAGCTTTGCAGACCAAGCTAGTCAGGCTTATGGGGTGATAGTTTCCAGGATCCGTTGAGGCACCAGCTTTATGGAGAGGGACCACTGTTGCTGTACGCCACTCTTTGGGCACATATCCTGTAGTAAGGCTGAGATTGAACAGTAGTTTTATGTTTGGGTTTAGCTCTTCTTGGAGTTCATGTAGGACGCAGCCTGGGACACCATCTGGTCCCATTGATGCTGTGCTTTTTGCTTTGGAGAGGGCGGCTCTTACCTGAGCATCTGAGATGTCAGGGGCAGCACTCTGCTGGGATAGATATTTGCCCTTTGGTAGGGAGGGAGAAGTTTGCGCTGAACCTGTCAGCTAGGATGTTGGCAATGTCTGTGGGTTCGTGTATTTTTGTCATTTTGGACTAATTCTGAGCATATCTGGGAATTACCACCCAGGTTCCTAACATAACTAAAGAAAGCCTTGTGATTATCCTTAGTCTCCTGTGCAATTTTTGTCTGCAAGCTGACCTTAGACAATTTTATGTGTGCCCGTAGTTTTTGCTAATACTGATCAGTGATGCCTTCCCTTTTTGGGATTTTGCTCTATCATTTAGTAGCTTCCTCCTTCTATTGTATAGTTTGTTTATGGCTGGGGTCCACCAGACAGGACGCCTGCCTTTGGAGGATTGGGTCTTGGTTTTATTTGGGATCGATGATCCATGCATTCCTGAAGGTGTTCATAGAATGCGTTTATAAAGTATTCTGAAGTCTGGGCCAGATTTTCCACAGGCCGGGCTTTGAAGGATTCCACCTCAGTTTTGAGGAGTGTTAAATTTGCTTTAGAGAAGTTTTTCACTGTGGTTTTCTGGGCAGGGGGTGGGGTCGGGATGTGAATATCCAGTGAGATTAGTTTATGGTCTGATCTTACCAGTGAGGGATACACTTCTGGTCCGGAGCATAGATTCCCCATGTTGGTGATGATCAGGTCCAGTATGTTTTCCCCTCTTGTGGGAGTGGTAACAAGTTGTTCCGTAGCATTTGAGTTTATAAATTCAAGGAACCTTTGGGCTAGGGTGTTGGAGCTAGAGTAATGCTCCCAGTCTATGTTTGGGTAGTTGAAGTCGCCCAATATAATGGTGTTTGGAGAGACCTTCATATTTTCCAGTGTTCTCAGGAAGGCCGAGTGGGGCTCCTGGGTTTGGGAGGGTGGTCTGTAGCAGGCTATAAACTGGAAGGCAGTTTTACCCACTGTTAGTTGCACATGGATAGTCTCTGATGCTTCGTGCTTTGCCACCAACCTGGAGGTGTGGGTATCTTTGATGAATATCGATACTCCCCTCCTTTGTGGTTCGGTCCAAGTTTTGGGGCCGAAAAGCATGGTATGAGGTATAACCTGGTAGTGCTGGGGTGCTCTCGGGAGCCCTGAACCAGGCTTCTGTTACTGCACAGATATCGATGTTCTCCATGCTAAGGAGAGTTTCGAAAAGTGCATCTTGAGGTTTAGACTTCTGGCGTTGAGTAGCATTACTCTTAGTTTCTTATCCCTTGTGATACCTATGGAGGTGGGTTTGTCTTATGAGCCTTGCCTAAAAAAGGCACTATGGGGGTAGCAAGAGCCTTTGCCAATATCCAAAAGCCCAGGGGTGACAGGTGCAAGCCGTCCCTAGCGAAGCATCGTGGCTTGTCGAGCATATCATCCCAAGCAGACAGGCATTGGATCCCCTTTGAATGACACCAGTACTTAAACCAATTGTTGAAATTGATCATCTTGTCTTCATATTGTGGCATCATTCTTGGTGAGGGTAAGATGCTACTCAAGGTCAGGGTCATACCGGCCTGGGCTACATGCTCAGAGTGCTCCTTTATGTCTCTTTTCATGTAGTCCGGGGAGGTACGTCTCAGGTCATTCACACCAGCATGGACAATGACTGAGTCATATTTGTACTTGCCTTGGAGTGACCTGAGTGCTTGTGTTATGTGGCGGATCCTAGTGCCCAACAGGCTGCTCACCGTGACCCTCTCCTTGTTCAGCCTGGTGAGCGGGACGTCAGTGTGCCTGACGATAGAGTCACCTATTACAAGTGTATCAGGTGTGTTGTTTAGTCTTAAGGGCTGTGACTGTTTAGCACACTGGCTTTGTGAGATATGTGTTGCACGTGTTTTCTTTTGATGAACGTAGCCATCAGTAAATCCCCCTCCCTTGACACTGATAAACAGCATTTGTTGCATTGCACTCTATATTACTGTAACAGACCAGGACCTGATAAAGAATATGAGCAAGAACTGTTTAGAAACCATGCTAATAGGTTAGTATTATGAAATTTGTACTGGGACACAGAAGGAAACAGCATAATAAGCTGTTCATTGCCCCAGGAATTCCTAGTACTTTACAAATCTAATCGATTACTACATGTAAGTTTAACTAAAGATAGAAATTTGAAGTGGGCAGACCTAGGACAAAAAGTCACAAGGTGAGAAAAACAGACAGAGTTAGAACTCTCTGAACAAGGAGTACAAAAGCAAAAATTAAATTGGATAACACAGACACACCCAGCTGTGCACTCACAGGCAAGTGGGGATAGCTGAGTAGCACTCTTACTAGAGGAAGAGGAAAAAGCCTTACGAGACATACCAGAGACTCTCTGGTCAACAGGGAAATCAGATGTAGGACTTATTCGTACAGCAAGACCAGTTGCTATCATGCCAAAATCAGCATTTAGACCTCAAAAGAGACAGTATCCCTTAAGAAAGGACGCAGAAATAGGAATCAAACCTATAATAGCAGCCTTACTTAAGGAAGGAGTCTTAATAGAATCTTCTGATTCACCATGTAATACACCCTTATTTCCTGTTAGGAAAGCAAATGGAGAATGGCGTATGGTCCAAGATTTACAAGCTGTAAATGACGCAGTTATACCCAGGGCACCTACGGTGCCAGATCCACACACTTTATTGAATGATTTGAAACCTCAACAAAAGTATTTTTCTGTGGTAGATATAAGCAATGCATTTTTCTCAATACCGATACACCCAGACAGCCAACACTGGTTTGCATTTACATTTCAGGGGAAACGGTATACATATACGAGACTACCACAGGGATATTGTGAAAGCCCAACAATATTTGCACAAGAAATGGCAAGTAACCTGGCGGGATTTATCCCACCGAAAGGCAGTGAGATTTTACTTTATGTAGACGACATTCTGCTTGCAGCCTCCACCCAGCAAGAATGCAGAGAGGATACCATAGCATTTTTACCATTTTTAGCCACTCAAGGACACAAGGTAAACAAAAACAAACTGCAACTTTGGAAAAAACAGGTCAAATACCTGGGATATGTAATATCCAAAGAAGGCAGAATATTAGATGAAGACAGAAAAACAGCAATATTACAAGCACCTAAACCAACTACCAAGAAGGAAATGATGTCCTTTCTGGGTACTACTAATTTTTTTCGGAGTTGGATTCCAAAATATGCCTTGGAATTTGCTCCGCTGACTAACTTGATATTCAAAAAGCCGATGTCAGCACAAGATTTATTACAGTGGACACCAGAAGCAGAATCAGCTTTCTGCAAATTGAAACAACTGATAGCTTCTTCCTTAGTTTTAGGATTACCAAACAATCATAAGTGATTTTTCCAAACTGTAGACTGTAAGCAAGGTTATATGACATCAGTGTTAACACAACAGCATGGGGACAAACAACACCCCATAGCTTACTATTCATCACAGCTAGACCCAGTGGCACGATCCTTGCCCCACTGTGTACAAGCAGTAGTCGCAGCTGCAATGGTAGTGCAGGCTTCAGCCTCAGTAGTATTGTTCCACCCTCTCACATTGAGAGTGCCTCATGCAGTTGTGATTATTTTACTGCAAGAAAAAGTAGCATATCTTTCTCCTGCTATACATCTTTCCTGTATGACTATGCTGTTGAGCCAACCTCATATGACAATTGAACGATGCATAGCTTTGAATCTGTCAATCTTGCTCCCAACCCCTGCAGATGGCAAACCACACTGCTGCCTGCAGGAGATTGAGCAAAAGACACTACCTAGAAAATACCTTACAGATGTTCCCTTGGATGATGCCGAGGTGACATACTATGTGGACGGTTCGTGCAGGAGGGGTCCTACAGGACAGAATCTAGTGGGGTATGCAGTAGTTTCTGATACCGAGATTTTAGAAGCAAAGTCTTTACCACACAACTTATCTGCACAAGTAGCAGAATTGATTGCCTTGACAAGGGCATGTACCTTAGCAAAAGGTAAGAAAGTAAACATATTTGCTGACAGCCAGTATGCTTTTTCTACTGTACATGTTTTTGCGCAGCAGTGGAAAAATAGAGGAATGATAACATCTACTGGTAAACCAATTAACCATGCACAATTTATTTTAGACTTGTTCGGCTCTATTCAGTTACCTCTGAAAGTAGCTATATGCAAATGCGTAGCTCATACCAAGCAACAGGATAGAATTTCAAAAGGTAATGCGAGGGCTGATACAGCTGCAAAACAAGCAGCTTCAGCTTCAGAAGTTTTTCTTTTAAGTGAGGAATTACAACCATCTGAGATTTTAGATTTAGAAATGTTAAAAACAATGCAGACACTTACTACAAATGTAGAAAAACAGAAATGGATAAAACGAGGAGCAATCCTTGAAAAGGCACTGTACATTTCCAAAGAAAACAAACCGATTTTACCATCTAACTTGTTTAGATATGCAGCTTTGTTGAGCCATGGGCAGTGCCATGTCTGAACAGGGGGGATGGTACAGATAGTGATTTGAGTGTTTACGACGTATGGATTTACAAACTACACAAAACATTTTTGTGCAGCATGCCATGTTTGTAACAAGCATCATGCACAAGGGGCATTGAAACCTAAGCAAGGGAGTTTCCCTATACCACCGTATCTGTTCCATACTATTTGTATGGATTTTATAGAAATGAACAAATGCGAAAATAAGAAGTACTGCCTTGTCATTATAGATATGTTTTCCAAATGGGTGGAAGCTTTTCCAACTAAAAATCCAGATGCAGCTACTGTTGCAAAAGTCCTCGTTAAAGAAATTATTCCTAGATTTGGCATACCGGAAAAGATTTATAGTGATAATGGCACACACTTTGTAAATCAAACTATACAACAACTTAGCCATTATTTCGGGATTTCTCTGAAAAATAATTGTGCATACCACCCCCAATCTGCAGGATTAGTAGAGAGGCATAATGGCGTTTTGAAAAACAAGCTTAGAAAATTGATTAGTGAGACACAAAAGAACTGGGTGCACTGTTTACCTCTGGCACTGTTGAGCATAAGAACTGTTCCAAATGCAAAAGGATTAACTCCTTTTGAAGTTCTGTTTGGGAGGGCATATTATGCACCTCAATGGAAACCTCTCATGCCTGCAGAACAGGAGGCTGACAGTTCACTTGCAGGGTATATGAGGCGATTTCTGAATAACAAACTTTTGCAGTTGAATTCTGTTTCAGATAAAGAGCACATCGGTAGCAGCAGTAGCCCCAGGCGTATGGGTCTGGGTGAAGGTGGTGAAGAGAAAAAACTGGAGTTCTCCTAAGTGGGAAGGGCCATACCAGGTACTACTGTCGACACCCACTGCAGTCAAGATCACGGAGTGAGCGTCCTGGTTTCATTTGACACACTGTAAACTGGTTAAGAACTTTGAACTGGACAAAAACCTTGTTACTGTTGTACAACGAGAACAAAATGACCAGGTATAGAGCAAACAGAAATGCAGAACAACCACAGAAAACTTGCATGATTATTCTGGTAGCTATACTGATAACATTGATCTTTTTGTTGTGGCCTTTCCTTTTACCTGCCACAAAAGTTGAACTGATTAAACGTGATGAGCCGACCATAGACTGGTGCCCAAACTTTAACACTTATCAGGCAATTACATGTGTGTATGCTGAGACTTTTAATGTTTCGAACTGCTGGGTTTGCACAGCCATACCAACAGCATACGGGGGTTTATTAATGACTGCAGTCCCCCTAGGGGTCAATGAGACCTGGGAAAATTTGATTTATGACACCATAGCTATTAAAGCATATGATAAGGTAGCACTGTATTTGCCTGTGACACAAAAGGGAATTGTATGTTTTTATAAGAATGACGCAATTCAAGTGGGTTGGAGCAAGTGCAATGTGACTGTACATTACAAATGTTATACCAAAGCAAACAAAATGGGTACAGCTTGTAATTCAAATTATGACTCATTTCTTGAGTCCATGCATAAGTCTATTGAACAAGTGCAACGTAATCCTGTACTTTTTAAACAACTATCTGTAATAGATAGGAAAATGTTTCATGCAGGGCAGCCATTTCGTAACAAAGTAACTACTAAGGTAGAGGATTATTATTTTGTGTGTGGTAAGAAAGCATATAAATGGTTACCTGAGAATTGGTCCGGCAGTTGTTTTTTGGGGTACCTGGTCCCGGCCATACAACACACTGCAGTTTTGCCTCAGGGAAATATTCGTAATACCCGAGATGTGGCCAAGAAAGCCGTCAGGAAGCCTGAAAATCCAGTGGGACAGATCGAGGTGGGCTGGAAAGACCATCATACTGTGGGTACCAAACTGACGCACATGGACTTGAGTGATGCTGTTATATCGTGGACAGGCATATTACCTGCATATGGCGCAGTGAAATCGATTTGGGAGCTGCGAAAACTGTCTAAACTTCTTGAAGCAATGAGTAATGCAACTTTTTCTGCTCTTGAATTGATAACTGATGAACTGAATGCTATGAGAACTGTAGTGTTCCAGAACCGAATGGCTCTTGACTTCACCCTAGTGGCGAGAGGTGGTACGCGCGCTTTAATCAAAGAAGAGTGCTGTGCGTATATACCTGACCATCAACATGAGATAAACAACCACCTTGAGGTGATACAGCAAGTGTCGGCCATGACCAAACCAGGCCCAAACCCTCTGATGGACTTTTTCCAGAATTTGTTTGAGGGGTGGGTTTCCATCCTAATGAACATCCTAATTGCCATTTGTGTGGGATTTCTCCTATTAGGAGCATGTATTTGTTGTGGTATTCCCTGCATGAAAATGTTAATCAAATAATTTATAGATATATCAGTTTCTGAGACTTTGTACCAAAGTACTGAAATTGAAGAATTGTTAGAATGTGAAACACTTTCATAAGTTTAAACTGAATGACTTTCTTAACTGCAAATCCTGAATGGAAGAGGTTAGGAGAAGAAGAAAACTGTTCATTCTTTTGAAAGTAGAATTAAAAAGTATTAGCAGGGGGGAAATGTCAGAAAAATATGTATTAATGTGTGTATGCTTAATGCTAATTAGAAACTAAGTAAGTTAACACGTTTTTCATTCTATTTTATGTACAGTTGAGTTTCATATGAGACTGAAAAGATGCTTTTTGAAACTGCAGTGTGATTTCTGAAACTTGCAAGATGCCCTCTGACCTAGTAATTGCTAGCACAGCAATATTCATGTTTATGGCTTTTGGAAATGTACTTGAGAAGCAGGTGATTATCTGCTAGGTCAGGAAGAAATGAATGAACAATGCTATATTCTGTAAATGTAATGATTTTAAACAATCAGCTATGTTCGAAGTATGAGAACCTGCACAGCTGCAAAAGTTAGAGATAACATAGACAAAGGACTGTTAGAGAAATGAACTGCAATCTATTCTTGTTTTGTGCTCGAATTAGCCATAGTACCTTGAATGGTAACATTGCATATATCTAAACGGTGGTAGCCAAGGCCACGTTGTTTTTCATAGGAAGTTTCTCACAAAAATTGATGGTATCAGCAGAATATTGTAAACACAATCACTGTGAAGTAATGATGACAGAACTTGTGATTCACTACATCAGCTTGGTAGGCAATGTCTTATTAGAAAATGTATAAAAATACTTGCATTTCCTGATTCTAGTCAGACAAACTCTGTATTAGCCCGTTTTTGTCTCCTTGCTGCAAGATTAAAGTGCCTTAACCTGAACCTACCGTGTTTTGATCATTTTTAAAGTATATTTTTCCTTTGACAGATACAATAATGCATTTTCCACATTGAGTTTTAGTCCATAGGTTTGCAACCAGTTATTTGTTTAGACAAACCTTCCTGCAAGATGCCTAAGTCATTTGGGGATTCAATATCTGCTCCTACCTTGCAGTCATCTGCAGAGTTAGTGAGCCTAGGCCCTTTGTTACTGGATTTTACTTCAAAGAAGATATGCCAAACAGTACAGATCCCAGCAGCAAACCATAGGGAAGTCCACTAGAAACTAATCTCTTTTGCAGGTATCTTCCTCCACTTTGATGTTCTGTGTCCTATCTGTAAGTCAGTTGGAAATCCAGTTTATTTAGCTTTTCTACTATTCCTGAGTAAAGGACTGTGTCAAAAGCCTTGGCCAGGTCAAGGTGTGTGGTGTGCACTGTTTTACTTTCATACATTGCTTTGGTGACCTTTTCACAGAAGTCCACCAGACTGCGTAAGAATGATTTGCCCTTGATGAATACAATCTGAGATGGGTCTAGTGTTTAAAGATTCCACATATCCTTATTGATTAGTTCCATGATAAATCATTCCATGTCTTTTCACGTGAACCTGGTCAAACTTATGGGTCTCTATTACCTGCATCTGTGGAAACTCCTCCTTGATACAGAAGAATGACTGTAGGTGTTCTCCATTCACTTGGTACAGACCTGTATGGAGGCTGAAGTTGAACAGTGTTTATGTTAAATTAAAATTCTCAAAATGCATTCAGTGTCTCCACCTAGTAATTAGAGGAATCAAAGCACAGTTGGAAAAGATGGCTTAACAACATTTTTTATTTTGAACAGGTGGAAACCAAGACACCTTTATTCCAGGGTAAAGAAGAACTGAATACACAGGAAACAACGTAGAATGATAGCAAAAATGGAGAGAAGATAATATACAAAGAAAGTCTGAAGAACCAGGCACAGTGAGAGGAAAGAGAATCTGTGATGAAATCATTACAGATTAAAATACCAAGATTTTGTTGGAGAAATACAATGGAAGAATAAACGACATTATGCCAAGCACACAAAGTTTATAAAGTCCATCACATGATAAAATAAAAATACAATATTAAGTACAAGATGTAAATGTCTCATTCATTCAAAAACAGTGATAGGACAAGATACACTGATACTGTCAACAACAAATCACTTACAAGAAGAGAAAGGACAAATGAAAAGTAATAGTTACGAAAAAGGCAAGCAGGGTATTAGTGAGGCATTCAATATAGGCATTCATCTCTCAACATTTGCCTGCCTGTCTGTAATTCTTTTTAACAGGAATACAGAGTACATCTTCTTCTCAGTTTCTGTTGCTTACATGCTAAAGTCACCTCTGGTTTCAGGGGTCATTGGAATTAATTCTACTGCCTGAGGTACCCACATACCCAAAGGAAAAAGCAAGCTGGTAACAATACTTCTTTCCCCTGACTAGACCTCCAACTTTGTGTTTACACACTGTCCATTGTATAGGATTGTGTTCTTCTCAGAATCTATAGGCCAGCATCACATGGATAATTTAAATGGAGAGCACAGTGGCTATTGTTTTTTTGTCTAATATCTCTGAGGTTCAACACTAACCTCATTTTATTGTCTGTATCAAGTTTTCATGTTATCATATTATTCCTGCAATGTCATGGGGTTCCGTCTTCATTCCTTTCTCTCCTCCCACTTCCTGAAAACATGCTAGCTCATTGACTACTCTAAACTGTATATATATATATATATATATATATATATATATATATATATATATATGTACATACACACACACGCACACACACACACACACACACACACACACACACACACACACACACACACACACACACACACACACATACACGCATGCACACATGCACGCACGCGCGCGCGTGCGCGCGCACACACACACACACACACACACACACACACACACACACACATGACCATGGTATACTTACTGATTAACAAATGCATGCATAAAAATAAATGCATACCTGTTTAAGTCTGGACTACAAAGTGTGATCTGTAATACTACCTTTGTGTTAAACTTTTGAAAATATATTAATTTCTAGAAATATTACATCTAATTCTGTATCAAAGCCTCATGAAACTAGTTCATATAACTTCTTAACAGCCCTAGCATTAATAAGTGAAATAATTATCCAAACAACTGTGGAAACTAGTCATGAATCAGAACATCACCATCTAGTCTGTGTTTCCCCTTTCCAGTTCATCTCAAGACGTGTTGAAGTGTTGTACCTTATACTAGTGGAAACAGTTGCCAAAACATTCAAGACAGGAGGCTATAAAGCTGCCTTAGGTTAGATGACTTTCACAATGCCTTTAGTCCATATCTCCTTCTGCAAAACAAGACCAACATAAGCTATAGATTTGCTGTCTTTCTCCGAAGCATCATAAAATTAACTCTTATCATAAGAACTTAATGTAACTAAGACTTTGTCCTTAAACTAAGACGGGTGGAAATCCATTCACTGAAATAAAATGTACATCATTCACATATTAAATACATTCAATGCCTCAGGTGGCTTTACATTTTTACAGATGTATGGCTGTATCACAGATACTATTAGTTATTTTCAAAAGTATTATGTCAATTTCTTCTGTTCTCAAAGATTATTTAAAAGTCTTGTTAAAATCTTGTCAACTGTGATGATTACTCTCCTTGGTGTCTAGTGTCCCCACACTTCCTAATCCCTGTACATTGGTAAGTGCTGTTAGGGCACACATCTTATGTAGTAACCTGTGGTGACTAGTGCTCCCCAACTCTGCAATGCAGTTGTTCATAGTGACTAGTATTCCCCAACCCTATACTATATTTATCCATGGTGACTAGTGCCCCACAACCCTGTACTAGAGCTATCCATGGTGACTGGTGCCACCCACCCTTTACTTCAGTTATCCATAGTGACTAGAGTCGCTCAACCCTGAACTACAGTTATCCATGGTGACTAGTGCCACCCAACTGTGTACTACAGTTATCCATGGTGACTAGTGACCCCGAATTCTGTGCTACAGTTATGCATGGTTACTAGTGCTCCCCAAGCTTGTACCATGGCGACTAGTGTCCACCAACCCTGTATTATAGTTATACATGGTGACTAGTACCCGCAACCCTATACTACAGTCAGAAATGGTGACTAGTGTCCCTCAACTCTGTACTACAGGTATCCATGGTGACTAGAGCTCCCAAGACTGCACTACTGATATCTATAGTTACTAGTGACCCAAAACCCTGTACTACAGTTATCCATGGATACTAATGCCCCCCGATACTGTACTGCAGTTATTCATGGTGACAAGTGCCCCCCTAACCCTGTACTACAGTTATCCATGGTGACTAGTGTGCTCCAACCCTTTACTAAAGTTATCTATAGTGACTAGTGTCCCCCAACCCTGTACTACACTTACCATGGTGATTAGTGCCCCCAACCCTGTGCTACAGTTACCCATGGTAACTAGTGCCCCCAGCCCTGTACTACAGTTTTATATATATGGTCAATAGTGCCCCAACCCTGTACTACAGTTATCCATGTTGACTAGTGCCCCCAACCCTCTACTATGGTTATCCACAGTGACTGGTGCCCCCAAACCTGTACTACAGTTATCCATGGTGACAACTGCCCTCCAATGCTGTACTACAGTTATCCACGGTGACTATTGTCCCCACAACCCTGTACTCCAGTTATCCCTGGTGCCTAGTGGTCCCACCAATCCTGTACTATAGATATCCCTGGTGTCTAGAGATCACTGTAATCCTGTACTAAAGTTATTCCTGGTGGTTAGTGGTCCCTCCAACCGTCTACTACAGTTATCCATAGTGATTAGTGTCCCCAACCCTATATTACAGTTATCCATAATGAATAGTGCCCCAAACACTGTACTGCAGTTACCCATGGTGACTAGTGCCCTCCAGCCCTCTACTACAGTTATTCATGATGACTAATGCCCCCTAGCCTTGTACTGCAGTTACACATGGTGACTAGTGCCCCCACAACATGTACTACAGTTATCCATGGTGATTAGTGCCCCCCAACCCTGTACTACAATTACCCCTGGTGACTAATACCCCCAGCCATGTCCTACAGTTATTCATAGTGACTAGTGCCCCCAACCCTGTACTACAGTTATCCATGGTGACTAGTGCAGCCAAATCTGCACTATAGTTATCCATAGTAACTTGTGCACCCCAACCCTGTAAAACAGTTATCCATGGTTACTAGTTCCCCCAAACCTGTACTGATTTTATCCATGTTGACTAGTGCCCCCCAGCCCTGTACTACACTTATCCATGGTGCCTGGTGCCCCCCAATCCTGTACTGCAGTTATCCATGGTGACTAGTGTCCCCTCAACCCTGTACTATAGTTAGCCCTGGTGTCTACTGGTTCCTTCAGCCCTGTACTATAGTTATACCTGGAGACCAGTGCCCCTCCCCAACCTGTAATACAGTTATCCATGGTGACTAGTGTCCCCCAATCCTGTACTACAGTTATCCATGGTGGCTAGTGGTCCTTCTAACCCTTTACTACAGTTATCCATGGTGAGTAGTGCCCCCCAGCCCTGTGCTACAGGTATTCATAGTGACTAGTGCCTCCCAAATCCCTGTACTACAGTTATTGATGGGGATTAGTGCCCCCACCCCTTTGCTACAGTTATCAGTGCTTACTAGTTCCCCCCAAACCCTGTACTACAGTTATCCATATTGACTAGTGCCCTCCAACCTTGTGCTACAGTTATCCATGGTGACTAGTGCCTCCACAACCCTGTACTGCAGTTATTCATGGTGACTAGTGCCCCCTCAACCCTATACTATAGTTAGCCCTGGTGTCTAGTCATCCCTTCAGTCCTGTACTACAGTTATCCATAGTGACTAGTGCCATCCCTACCTGTACTACAGTTATCCATGGTGACTAGTGTCCCACCAACCCTGTACTATAGTTATTCCTGGTGGCCAATGGTACCTCCAACCCTTTACTACAGTTATCCATGCTGACTGGCATCCCCTAACCTTATACTACAGTTGTCCATAGTGACTACTGCCCCCCCAAAACCCTGTACTACAGTTATCCATGGTAAATAGTGCCCTCCAGATCTCTACTACAGTTAACCCTGGTGTCGAGCGCTCCCTCCAACACTGTACCACAGTTATCCATGGTGACTAATACCCCACAGTCCTGTACTATAGTAATCCATGGAAATTGGTGACCTCTAACCCTGGAATGCACTTATCCCTAGTGTCTAATGGTGTCTCCAACCCTGTACTACAGTTTTCCAATACTGACTAGTGCTCCCCAACCCTGTACTACAGTTATCCCTGGTGTCTAATATTGTCTTCAACCCTATACTACAGTTATCCATGGTTACTAGTGCCTCCCAGCACTGTACTACAGTTATCTATGGTTACTAGTGCCCCCTAACCCTGTACTACAGTTATGCATGTTGACTAGTGCCACCAAACCTGTACTACAGTTATCCCTGGTGTCTTGGGGTCCCTCCAGCCCTGTACTACAGTTATTCATGGTGACTAGTGCCCTCCCAACCTGTAGTAGAGTTACACATGGTGACTAGTGTCACCCCCCCAACCCTGTACTGCAGTTATCACTGGTGTCTAGAGGTCCCCTAACCTGTACTACAGTTATTCCTAGTGCCTAGTGGTCCCTCCAGCCCTGTACTACAGTTATCCATGGATACTATTGCTCTCCCAAGCCTATACTACAGTTATCCATTAGGACTAGTGCCCCCAACCCTTTACCATAGATATCTATGGTTACAAGTGCCCCCCAACTCTGAACTACAGTTATACATGGTGACTAGTGTTACCCCCAAACATGCACTAAAGTTATCCTTGGTGTCTAGAGCTCCCCAACCCTGTACTAGAGTTATTCCAGTTGTCTAGTGGTCCCTCCATCAATGTAATACAGTTATCCATGGCAAATAGTGTCCCTACACCTTTGTTCTATAGTTATCCATGGTGATTAGTGCCCCTCAGCCCTGTTCTACAGTTATCCATGGTGACTAGTGCCACCAACCATGTACTGCAGTTATCGATAGTGGCTCGTGCCCCCAACGCTGTACTACAGTTATCCATGGTGACTAGTGCCCTCCAGCCCTGTACTACAATTTTCCATGGTGACTAGAGTCCCCAACCCTGTACGACAGTTATCCATGGTGACTCGTGCCCCCCTCCAAATCCCTGTACTACAGTTATAAATGGAGATTAGTGCCTTCCCCCCTCTGCTACAGTTATCAGTGGTTACTAGTGCCCCAAATCCTGTACTACAGTTATCCATGTTGATTAGTGGCCAGCTACCCTGTGCTACAGTTATCCCTGGTGACTGGTGCCCCCCCAGCCCTGTACTACAGTTATCCATGGTGACTAGTGCCTCCACCACCTTGTACTGCAGTTATCCATGGTGACTAGTGTCCCCTCAACCCTGTACTCTAGTTAGCCCTGGTGTCTATTCATCCCACCAGCCCTGTACTACAGTTATCCATGGTGACTAGTATCATCCCTGCCTTTACTACATTTATCCATGGTGACTAGTGTCCCACCAACCCTGTACTATAGTTATCCCTGGTGGCTAATGGTGCCTCTAACCCTTTACTACAGTTATCCATGCTGACTGGTATCCCCCAACCTTATACTACAGTTATCCATAGTGATACATGCCACCACAGCCCTATAATACAGTTATTCATAGTGAACAGTGCCCCCCCAACAATGTACTACAATTATCCATACAGACTACAGCCCCCCACAACCCTGTACTACAGTTTTCCATGGTGAATAGTGCCCTCCAGCCATCTACTACATTTATCCCTGGTATCAAGTGGTCCCTCCAACCCTGTACCACAGTTATCCATGGTGACGAGTAGCCCACAGTGCTGTACTATAGTAATCCATAGAGACTGGTGACCACCAACCCTGGAATGCCCTTATCCCTAGTGTCTAATGGTGTCTCCAACCCTGTACCACAGTTTTCCATGCTGACTAGTGCTCCCTCAACCCTGTACTATAGTTATCCCTGGTGTCTATTGCTGTCTCCAACCCTGTACTACAGTTATCCATAGTGACTAGTGCCCCCACAGTCCTGCACTACAGTTATCCATTGTGATTATTGCCCCCAACCCTATATTACAGTTATCCATGGTGACTAGTGCCCCCCAGCACTGTACTACAGTTATCCATAGTGACTAGTGCCCCAACCATGTACTACAGTTACCCATGGTTACTTGTGCTCCCAACCCTTGACTACAGTTATCCACGGTGAGTAGTGCCCCCCAACCATGTACTGCAGTTATCTATGGTTACTAGTGCTCCCAACCCTTTACTACAGTTATGCATGTTGACTAGTGCCCCCACCTCTGTACTACAGTTATCCATAATGACTGGTACCCTCCAGCCCTGTACTGCACTTATCAGTTATGACTAGTGCCTCCCCTACCCTGTACTACAGTTATCCATGGTAACTAGCCTCCTCTCAACCCTGTACTACAGTTATCCCTGGTTTCTAGTGGTCCCTCCAGCCCTATACTACAGTTATGCATGAAGACTATAGCCCCCACAACCTGTACTACAGTTATCCATGGTGACTAGTGCCCCTCAATTCTGTACTACAGATATCTATGGTTACTAGTGCTCCCCAACCCTGAACTACAGTTATCCATGGTGACTAGTGTTCCTCCAAAACCTGTACTATAGCTATCCTTGGTGTCTGGAGGTCCCCAACCCTGTACTGCAGTTATTCTGGTTGTCTAGTGGTCCCTCCATCACTGTACTACAGTTATCCATGGTGATTAGTGCCCCCACACTGCTGTACTACAGTTATCCATGGAGATTAGTGCCCCTCAACCCTGTACTACAGTTATCCATGGTGACTAGTGCCCCCAACCATGTACTACAGTTATAGATAGTGACTAGTGCCCCAACCCTGTACTCCAGTTATCCATGGTGACTAATGTCTCCAAACCCTGTACTACAATTATCCATGGTGACTATTGCCTCTCACCCTTTACTACAGTTATCCATGCAGACTAGTGCCCCCAACCCTGTACTACAGTTATCTATAGTTACTAGTGCCCCCAACTCTGTACTTACAGTTATCCATGGTGACTAGTGCCCCCCAACCCTGTACTACAGCTATGCCTGATGTCTAGTGGTTACCCAGCCTTATACTACAGTTATCCATGGTGACTAGTACCCCACAGCCCTGCACTATAGTAATCCATGGAGACTAGTGCCCTATAACCCTGGAATACACTTATCCCTAGTGTCTTATGTTGTCTCTAATGCTGTACAATAGTTATCCATGGTGACTAGTGCCATCGCAGCCCTGTACTACAGTTATCCATTGTGATTATTGCCCCCAACCCTGTACTACAGTTGTCCATGGTGACTAGTGCTTCCCAGCACTGTACTACAGTTATCCATGGTGACTAGTGCTCCCAAATATGTATTACAGTTATCCATGGTGACTATTGCTCCCAACCCAGTACTACAGTTATCCATGGTGAGTAGTGCCCCAACCCTGTACTAACGTTATCTATGGTTACTAGTGCCCCCCAACCCTGTACAACAGTTATGCATGTTGACTAGTGCCCCAGACCTTGTACTACAGTTATCCATGGTGACTGGTGCACCCCAGCCCTGTACTACAGTTATCAATTATGACTAGTGCCTCCCCAACCCTGTACTATAGTTATCCATTGTGACTAGTGTCCCCTCAACCCTGTACTCCAGTTATCTCTGGTGTCTAGTGGTCCCTCCAGCCCTGTACTACAGTTATGCATGGTGACTAGTGACCTCCCAACCTGTAGTACAGTAATACATGGTGACTAGTATCCTTCCAACCCTGTACTGCAGTTATCCCTGGTGTCTAGTGGTCCCTCCAACTCTGTACTACAGTTATCCATAGTGACTAGTGCCCCCACAGTCGTGCACTACAGTTATCCTTTGTGATTATTGCCCCCAACCCTGTATTACAGTTATCTATGGTGACTAGTGTCCCTAGCACTGTATTACAGTTTATCCATGGTGACTAGTGCCCCCAACCATGTACTACAGTTACCCATGGTCACTTGTGCTCCTAACCCTTGACTACAGTTATCCATGGTGAGTAGTGCCCCCCAGCCCTATACTACAGTTATCCATGGTGACTAGTGCCCCCAACTATGTACTACAGTTACCCATGGTCACTTGTGCTCCCAACCCTTGACTCCAGTTATCCATGGTGAGTAGTGCCCCCCAGTCCTGTACTACAGTTATCAATGGTGACTAGTGCCTCCCCAACCCAGTGCTACAGTTATCCATAGCGACTAGTGCCCCCAACCCTGTACTACAGATATCTATGGTTACTAGTGCCGCCCAACCCTGTACTACAGTTAGCCATGGTGACTAGAGGTCCCATAACCCTGTACTGCAGTTAATCCTGTTGTCTAGTGCTCCCTCCATACCTGTACTACAGTTATCCATGGTGACTAGTGCCTCCACAACCCTGTACTACATTTATCCATGGTGATTAGTGCCTCCAGCCATGTATTATAGTTATCCATGGTGACTAGTGCCCCCAGCCCTGTACTACAGTTATCCATGGTGACTAGTGCCCCAACCATGTACTACAGTTATCCATGTTGACTAGTACCCCAACCATCTACTGCACTTATCCATAGTGACTAGTGCCCCCAACCCTGTACTGCAGTTATCCATGGTGACTAGTGCGCCCCAGTCCTGTACTACAGTTATCCATGGTGACTAGAGTCCATGCCAACCCTGTGCTACAGTTATCCATGATGACTAGTGCCCCCAACCCTGTACTACACTTATCTATAGTGACTAGTGCCCCAACCATGTACTACAGTTATCCATGGTGACTAGTGCCTCTCAGTCCTGTACTACAGTTACCCATGGTGACTAGTGTCCCCCAACCCTGTACTAAAGTTATCCATGGTGACTAGAGTCCCCAACCCTTTACTACAGGTTTCCATGGTGACTAATGTCTCCTAACCTTGTACTACAGTTATCCATGGTGTCTATTCCCTCTAACCCTTTACTACAGTTATCTATGCAGACTAGTGCTCTCAGCCCTGTACTACAGTTATCTATGGTTACTAGTGCCCCCCTGCCCTGTACTTACAGTTTTCCATGGTGACTATTGTCCTCCCCAAACCTGAACTATACTTATACCTGGTGTATAGAGGTCCCCCTAACCATGTATTACAGTTATTCATGTTGTATAGTGATCCCTCCATCCCTGTACTATAGTTATCCA
Organism: Protopterus annectens; assembly: GCF_019279795.1. Classification (NCBI taxonomy): domain Eukaryota; kingdom Metazoa; phylum Chordata; order Ceratodontiformes; family Protopteridae; genus Protopterus; species Protopterus annectens. The sequence continues at coordinate 1,221,445,914 of NC_056746.1, read as the reverse complement.
TGTTGACATGTGCCCTCATAACCCTGTGCTTCAGTTATCCATGGTGTCTAGTACCCCCTAGCTCTGTAGTACAGTTATCCATGGTGACTAGTGCCACCAACCCTGAACTACAGTCATCCAGGGTGACTAGTGCCCCAACCCTTTACTACAGTTATCCATGGAGACTAGCGCCTCCAACCCTGTACTACAGCTATTTATGGTTACTAGTGCCCCCAACCCTGCACAGAAGTTATCCATGATCACTAGTGCCCTCCAACCCTGTACTACAGTTTTCAATAGTGTCTGCTACTCCCCAGCTCTGTACTGCAGTTATCCATGGTGACTAGTGTTATCTCAATCCCGTACTACAGTTATCCCTGGTATCTAGTGGTCCCTCCAGCCCTGTACTACAGTTATCCATGGTGTCTAGTGCCCCCAACCTGTCCTACAGTTATCCATGGTGACTAGCACCCCAACCCTTTACTACAGTTATCCATGGAGAATAGAGCCTCCAACCCTGTACTACAGTTATCTATGGTTACTAGTGCCCCAACCCTCTACAGAAGTTATCCATGTTGACTAGTACCCTCCAACCCTGTGCTACAGTTATCCATAGTATCTGGTGCTGCCCAACCCTGTACTTCAGTTATCCATGGTGACTGGTGCCTCCCCAACCCTGTACTATAGTTATCCATGGTGATTAGTGCCCCCCAACCTGTCCTACAGTTATCCATGGTGACTAGTATCCCCATCAACCCTTTACTACATTTATCCCTTGTGGCTAGTGGTCCTGCCAACCCTTTACTACAGTTATCCATGGTAAATAGTGTCCCACAACCCTACACTACAGTTATCCATAGTGACTAGTTGCCCCCAGCCTTGTAGTACAATTATCTATAGTGACTAGTGCCTTCCACATCCCAGTACTGCAATTATCCATGGGGATGTGTGCCCCCACCCCTCTACTACAGTTATCTATGGTTACTAGTTCCCCCAAACCTTGTATTACAGTTATCAATGTTGACTAGTGGCCACCAACTCTGTGGTACAGTTATCCATGGTGACTGGTGACCCCAAACATGTACTACAGTTCTCCATTGTGACTAGTGCCTCCTCAGTTCAGTACTACAGTTATCCATGGTGATGAGTGTGCCCTCAACCCTGTACTATAGTTATCCCTGGTGTCTAGTAGTCCCTCAAGCCCTGTACTGCAGTTATCCATGGTGACTAGTGCCCCCACCTGTACTACAGTTTTCCATGGTGACTAGTGTCTCCCCAACCCTGTACTATAGTTATCCCTGGTGGCTAGTGGTCCCTCCAAGCCTTTACTACAGTTATCCATTCTGACTAGTGTCCCCCAACCCTACACTACAGTTATCCATAGTGATTAGTGGCCCCCAATCCTGTACTACAGTTATCCATGGTGCCTAGTGCCCCCACAACCCCGCACTACAGTTATCCATGGTGATTAGTGCCCCCCAACCCTGTACTACATTTATCCATGGTGACTAGTGCCCCCCAACCCTGTACTACAGTTATCCATGGTGACTAGTTCCCCAACCCTGTACTACAGTTATCCATGGTGACTAGTGCCCCCCAACCCTGTACTACCATTATCCATGGTGACTAGTGCCTCCAACCATGTACTACAGTTATCCATGGTGACTAGTGCCCTCCCAGCCCTGCACTACAGTTATCAATGGTGACAAATGCCCCCCAACCCTGTACAACATTTATCCATGGTGACTAGTGCCCCCAACCCAGTACTATAGTTACCCATGGTGACTAATGTCCCCAACCCTGTCCTACAGTTATCCATGGTGACTAGCACCTCCAACCCTGTACTACAGTTATCTATTGTTACTAGTGCCCCCAACCATGTACAGAAGTTATCCATGTTGACTAGTGCCCCCCAATCCTGCCCTACAGTTATCCATTGTGACCGGTGCCTCCAGCCCTTTACTACAGTTATCCATGGTGACTACTGCCTCCCCAACCCTGGACTACAGTTATCCATGGTGACTAGTGTCCTCTCAATCCTGTACTACAGTTAGCCCATGTGTCTAGTGGTCCCTCCAGCCATGTATTACAGTTACCCATGGTTACTAGTGTCCCCCACCCTGTACTACAGTTATCCATGGTGACTAGTGTCCCCATCAACCCTGTACTACAGTTATCCCTGGTGGCTAGTGGTCCCGCTAGTCCTCTACTACAGTTATCCATGGTGACTAGTGTTCCTCAACCCTACAGTACAGTTATCCATGGTGACTCGTGCCTCTCCCAGCCCTGTACTATGGTAATCCATGGTGACTAGTGCCCACCCAGTCCTGGAATGCAGTTATTTCTGGTGTCTAATGGTGCCTCCAACCCAGTACTGCAGTTATCCCTGGTGTGTTGTGGTCCCCTAACCCTACACTACAGTTATCTCTGGTGTCTAGTGGTCCCCTAACCCTGTAGTACATTTATCCTTGGTGACTATCACAACAACCCTGTACTACAGCTATCTCTGGTGTCTAGTGGCCCCTTCAACCCTGTACTATAGTTATCCATGGTGACTAGTGCCTTCCAGCCCTGTACTGTAGTTATCCATGGTGAATATTGCCTCCTGGTCTATATTAGAACATCAAACATTTAACTGTTCGAACCACTAAAGGCTGATCTTTAGTGATCGAACAGTTAAATGTTCCCACATCCCCGGCTACTTAAATATACCAACTTCTAGACCACACTACATTGCAGTAAACGGAAATCTCCCCTTACGGAGATTTCCGTTTACCCATTCGATGTTCTGCACTTTCGCTATTCTCGGGTCGACAATGTCAGATTTGACATTGTCGGCTTTCGAGAATTTAATATAGACCCAGTGCCCCCAACCATGTACTACAGTTATCCATGATGACTTCTGCCCTCCCCACCCTGTACTACAGTTATACCTGGTGACTAGTGCTCTCCAATACTGTACTACATTTATCCTTTGTGACTAGCTCTCTCCAACCCTGTAGTACAGTTATCTTTGATGTCTAGTGGTCCTCCAATCCTGCATTGCAGTTATCCCTGGTGGCTAGTGCTCCCCCCACCCAATTTTACAGACTATGCTCATTAGTATAGGGGTGTGTGGAGGTATGACAGCCACCAAAACCCGCAGAAACATACATACACATTAGACACACACATATATACACCCACATCCCAATACCCCTTAATCACATTCACACTGTCATTCAATCATCCATATACACACACACACACACACACACACACACACACACACACACACACACACACACACACACACACACACACGCACACATATTCACACACACATGCATTCCTGAAACCATCACTAACCTCCTACCGCTACCTGCCAGGCAGGCACACACTTATATGATCCTTGCATAACCTCATATTCATACCTCCTAACAATCTCATGACACTAAATTTCCCAGTAATTACCTCTACTTCTGTGGATGAACACAGCCTGTTGGATGTGTTCACTACTTTGGCATAGTAAGAGCAGTTGTGCTGATATACATAGTGAAGTAATTTCATGAATCTCTCAGTGCATAGATGCCTTGCTGGAGGGGATTCCAGGGAAGAGAGCATATGACTAATTAGCATATGCCTCCCCCAAAATGCCTCATTAGTATACAGCATGGCTACAGAGACAGCTCAATATAGTGCTGAATGTTGTTGTGCTAAAGCATCACATTTGGGATGTTTTTGATTTCGAATAGTGTAAAAGTTCTTGCACATTGTGCACACCTTGCAATGTCCATTATGAATTCTGCAGCTTGTTTTGCCACATACACTTGTAATTAATCACTGAACTCTGTTTCTTTATTTGCAACTGATACTCATGGTACTTAAGATTTGGGTAGGTGCATGTGCATGTGGCTGTGCCTTCTGTTAAGGTTGGGTGTCTGATTGGCAACTTGGCACCGTAAAAATCCACTGCCTATCAATCTGTGGACTGGTGATCCACTATGGTGACCCTTAACTGGGAAAAGCCAAAAGACAAGACTCATGGTACTTAAGAATAGTTTCCAAGTCTCCCACTCTTAGCACCAATCTCTATATTTTCTAATACATAAAAATGAACATAATTATTCTATCTTACTGCATGTTTAGCCAATGCACTATTAATATTTTTTTCCTATAGCACTCGTGCTCATACTCACTGTTTGCCAGCTTTTCAAGATTATGTCCAGTATATCATGACTAATGTGCATCACATTCAACAACTTAACTTGGGTGTTAGCACACTTAACAACATTCACCCAGATTATATGCTCTCTTACCGTGATGAATAAAAAAATAAATAAAAAAGACAAAAAGACAAGAAATGAAGGCAATAAAACAACAGTGGGATAACATGCCACAACTATATGTGTCATGACTTTTATGACGCTAAAACACCTGGGTATTCAAACATTAAATTCTCTTTCTATAGTGCCACCAGTATTTGCATGTCTTCTGTTTACAAACAATGAAGCATATCCTTAGGGATCATTCAAACATTCATATACTTTCAAACTGTCCTGACTTTTCATTACAATGTTCTTTATTGTTATTGAATTGATATTATATGGCAAAATAAGAGACACATCAGTCAGTACTCTATGAACCATCTCATTCTAATTCAATGACATTAATGCAACACAAGGGATAAACATTGAAGCTCTTGCTTTTATATAATATGCTGCTTTGTTTACTTCATCATCAGGGTACCCACTAATAATAAACATACCAGATATTTCTTGTATTTCTTTGTAAACATTATTTTCCTCTGGTCTCTTCCTTGATGTCTGAATTATTCCTGTGGATTCTGCATGCCTTGCACAGCATGCAGGATTAGTGCAGGAGCTCTAGCAGGAAATATGTCTGCTGTGTGATCCAGGAACAGCCTGCAGGGGCATGCACGAGCACTCCTGAACTAGTCCTGCATGGACTAAGCCCCTGTATGCAAATCATCCCATTTGAAGGAGAAATCCATGCAAATGAGGTGAATTTGTGATCCAGGAAGCTTGAAACCGGCCATGCAGGACTAGTGTAATCTGTAGAAATGTACCCGGTTAGTAACCGAGTACATTTCTGCTAAATCCAAAACGGAGCTGTTACAGCCCCGAATAAAGGCTGCATATCACTCAAGAAGCATGTCAACGGCCAAGTATAAGGCCATTGGCATTGCAAACAGCTTAAAAAATGAAAAAGATCAACTTTTATTTTTTTAGCCGATCTTGGCTAATTAAGCATAGGGCAGCGGCGTGCAAACGGGATCGGGGAAAATAAGAAAATAAACCAAAAATAAGCATTCTAACTAAAATCACTATTCTGCCATGAAAGTCAATGGCAGGCAGAAGACAACATGGCCAGTGAGTAGTGGTTGCTAAGGGGGGAGCTCAGTGTGAGACATGTAATTATGCATTAGCAGGCAATCCTATGCAAATGAGGGGAATGATACTGAATCCCAGTTTTCCCCAGCATGCTAGTCAGGTCCCAACAGTGTAAGAGTAGGAATAGCTTTTTGCAAGCCTAGCACTTAGCTGACATCGGGTTTGCTCCTAGGTTAGCACAGCTAAGCAAGGGGGTGTGTCTGAGGCTGCCTAGCACTCTTTATATTGCCTAAGCAGGTGTGCATGCTGCGCACCGGGTTTTAAATGAAAAAAACCTAATCCAGGAAATAGCAACTCCATTTACATTTGATCACTGTGTTTTTGTGGCGTGCCCGTGGGATTAAACAGGAAGGCAATGGGACGGGAAAACAGCAGTAGGAAGGTAATCTAGGAGAACTAGCATAGCTGGCAGGTGAAATGTATCAGAATCAGCTAATTATACAGGCAGCAGACCAGACTAGCCCAGAACACTACTATAAACCATGCAAACCCCTTTCCCTCTGTTTTTCCCCATACTCTACACCACCAGTGTATACAAGCAGGAAACTTTGAACAAACAAAACAACAGAATGATAGGGGCTGCAATAGCTATCATACAAGTTGTGGAAGAAGCTGAGGGTGGTGAGGATGTGAATGCTGTCGACCAACCCACAGTGAGGAAACAGAGGAGAGTGTACAGTCCCAGGGTAACCTACCAGGGGCTACATGAGCTGGAGATTGCGGAGCTCTATAGGGTGGACAGAGACCTCCTACAGCAAATAGTTGAGCTGTGCTGGCCACGCCTCACACACAGAACTAACAGAGGAGAACCCATCTCAGTGGATACCAGGGTATTTGTAGGCCTAAGAATACTAGCTACAGGTACCTTCCAAAGGCCAACTGTGGATATGATGGGGATCTCTCAGGCATCAACATCCAGGGCACTTCAGCAGTTCCTGGATGCCATGACAGCACATGCAGGCATGAGCACGTATATTTCCCCAACACCTGTCAGGTGTTGGCCAGCAATATTAAACTGTTCCACCAAATAACACAATACCCTGAGGTAAAGGGTGCTATAGACTGCATGCACATATGCATCAAAGCACCACCCGGTAAGTGAGGTAGGGTCTACATCAACCGCAGTGACTTCCCCTCCATCAACTGCCAGATCGTGTGTGATGCCCAGGGCATAATAATGAATGTGTGTGCTGGCTGGCCTGGAAGCTATCATGATTCCCACATCTGGCATCTAACGCAGCTGTACCACAGATTTGCCAATGGGGACATCCCTTCCAGTCACCTAGTAGGGGATGCTGGATAAGCACTGGAGCCATGGCTGATGACACCCATCAGAAACGCACACACACATGAACAAGAACTTCATAATGAGGCACATGCACAGACCAGAATTATAATAGAGCATGTGTTTGGGATGCAAAGGTTGTGGTTCCGGTGCCTGGACATATCTGGTGGAGTCTTGCAGTACTCACCAGCTACATGTACCCAAATTGTCATCGCATGTGCCATGCTACACAATATGATCCTGCAGAAACAGCTGCAGCAGGAAAAGCACGGGGCAGGCTCACACGGCCCCCCACCAATGCCAAGGCCTGCACAGGCACAGAGTGACTCAGAGGAGGAACAGCCCGAGCCTGCTCCAGTAGGCAGAAGGAAGTGTACCCAGTATGCCCTGGCCTTGGCAAAGAGGCAACACATAGCACATACACTGACACAGGAGGGACAAGGGGAATAACATCTCACTCTGACTCTCACATACAGTAAAAGGGATGCCAAACATGACACTACCTGTGCTAAACCATTTATAGGGAGTGCACTATGTGAATCCAACATAGGCAGCCCTGTAGCACCATCCTCAATACTAGAATACCCACAAGCTAAGTCAATCAACCCAACAATTGTCAAATGGAGTAGAATGTGTTGTTACCTGTATCTATTGTATGGATGTGAGCATGCAAGGGAATTGAGTAGCTGAATGGTATGCCAGAAGATCGTAGACACCCATAGTGGCACCATGACATCTGTAACAAATATTGGAGTCACCATAGTAGCCAGCACTACACAGGGCGACAACCACCCCTGCAGGAAATATGCTGGGCCACATGTGTGTCCATATGACTCACACATGCCAGTCAAGGAGGTTCACATACCCAACAACAGTCTCAGCCAGCAGGACAGGTGTAGACAAATACAAACAGAGGCTGTGCTATGGCCTTTGAATGATGCCTATGGGTAACCACCCCCCAGGCCTACACAGACATACTACAGCAGGTCAGGCAGTGGGATGTTAGTTCAGAAGCATAGGAAGTCTGACACTAATATGTAGGTCAACCAAAGCTAAGACCTGTAGTACACTGATATGCCTCTAGTCAGCATGATAGGTTAGAATACAGAATGAAATGGAGTAGGTGACATAACAGTACAGTCATAGCAAATGTGTACAAGTGCCAGGTGTGCCCACATCCTATGTAGACATGTATAAACAGTCAGGTGTGCCCCCACCAGTTATGTGTAGAAATGTAGAAACAGTCAGGTATGCCCCCCCAATCCTGTGTAGAAATGTAGTAACAGTCAGGTGTGCCCCCCCCCCATCCTGTATAGACATGTAGAAACAGTCAGGTGTGTCCCCCCACAATCCTATATAGAAATGTAGTAACAGTCAGATGTGCCCCCCACTCCTATGTAGACATGTAGAAACAGTTAGGTGTGCCCCCCCCCCAATCCAGCATAGAAATGTAGTAACAGTCAGGTGTGCACCCCCAATCCTGCATAGAAATATAGTAACAGTTATCTGTGCCCCTCTTAATCCTGTGTAGATATATAGTAACAGTTAGGTGAGCCCCCTCAATCTTATATAAAAATGTAGTAACAGTCAGGTGTGCCCCCCACTCCTATGTAGACATATAGAAACAGTCAGGTGTGTCCCCCCATCCTGTGCAGACATGTAGAAACAGTCAGGATTGTCCCCTATATTCCTATGTAGAAATGTAGTAACAGTCAGTTGTGCCCACCCACTGCTATCTAGACATGTAGAAACAGTCAGGTATGCCCCCTTCCCCAATCCAGCATAGAAATGTAGTAACAGTCAGGTGTGCCTCCATCCTGTGTAGAAATGTAGCAACAGTCATCTGTGCCCCCACAATTCTGTGTAGATATGTAGTAACAGTCAAGTGTGCCCCCCCAATCCTGTGTAGAAATGTAGAAACAGTCAGGTGTGTCATCCCACAATCCTGTGTAGAAAAGTAGTAAAAGTCAGGTGTGTCCCCCCACTCCTATATAAACATGTAGAAACAGTCAGGTGTGTCCCTTCCCCCAAACCAGCGTAGAAATGTAGTAATGGTCAGATGTGCCCCCCCCCAATCCTGTGAAGAAATGTAGAAAAGGCAGGTGTGCCCTCCAATCCTGTATAGAAATGTAGAAACAGTCAGATCTACCCCCCCACAATCCTATGCAGAAATGTAGGAAGAGCCATGTGTGACTCTTCCCCCAACCAAGCATAGAAGTGTAGTAACAGTCAGGTGTGTCCCCCTCCCACAATCCTGTGTAGGAATGTAGGAACAGTCAGGTGTGCTCCCGCCAACCCTACTTAGAAATGTAGTAACAGTCCGGTGTCCCCCACCAAACCTATTTAGAAATGTAGTAATGGACTGGTGTGCCCCCACCCAATCCAATGTACACACATCGTAACAGTCAAGTATGCCCCCCCCACAACCCTATGTCGAAATGTAGTAACATGTATGTGAAGGTATAATACCAGTGGAGCACAGATGCACAGAGGTGGCCAAGGTAGCAGGCTAGGTTGTAGCATCTGCACAATATGCAGGTATGTGTGTGTTTCATATTGTGAGAGAGTGGTCAGTATGTATGCATGTTTAAGTAAGACCTGGTGGCCATTGCCCACTACTGATGATGACAGGAACAAGTCCTCACAACAGCAGTGTCAAACATAATACCCTCCAGTATAACACAAACTAGCAGTAAGCCATCATAAATGTATGGTGATAATATGTGTCACCATTTGAAAGACTGACATGGCATGACTGTTGGGCTAGATATACAAGCAGTACACAAGGGAAAGTACCCCACACATACAGTATATATTGTGTCACTGTGAAATGGACACACCCTTGGAATAGTACATACAGGTGTGCATCACATTATCAGGTCCTATAGTAGGAGATACCAATGTTGTCTGCCCAAACACTCGCAGATCACAAAGGAGGTAAGACTGATGTATTGGGAACCAGCTGATTTACCTGCACATGCAAGTATAACTGGAATGCCCAATGCATATATGTGTGTCAGATGCAAGTAGTGTCCATAGCACACATGCACCCAGCTCAAGCAAACACCACACACAGGTACCTCTCTGGTTGTACCCCTGATGTGGGGAATGGATACAATATGACCACACCTGTATATGGCAATAGCGATAGAATGTAGCATGCAGTGCAGGTGTCCCATGCAGGTGTATCGCTACCTACAACTAGCAACACACCTGCATGGGACACCTACAGCTAGTGACACACCTGCAGGTGTCCCATGCAGGTGTGTTGCTAGCTGTAGGTAGCACTCTGCTAGCATCCACACCACCTGATCATGATGGATAGAAGGTATTGGCATCAACACCTAGCACACCTACCCTGTCAACCCAGGGGAATATACTGTATGGTGGTCTGAGACTGTAGGACTGACAGAATGCAATGGCCTGCCACATCTGGCCCGCATCAACACTTAATGGCCTACAGGCCTCTGTCTAGGGCCTGTGTCTCACATGAACCGATAATTCATGTTATGTCATGGACGCCCAAAATAACAACACAACACACTCCGCATAAGCCATATGCAAGGCCATGTGGATAAAAGACAATAACATGTCCACCATGCCCCACTGCATGAACTGTGGATCAACACCAACACACAGCTGTGATAGGGTGATAACCTTGGGGAAAGTATCAGAGAATGTATGCATAATGTAAGGAAGAGGATATAATAACAGAGGGGGGTGGGAGCATGGGCAGCATGGAATGTGCAACGTCCGACACAAAGCTGTGTGCACACACTATCCCTGGCTGTAAATACATAAATAAGTGGCTACATACCTGCTTGTATACCACAATAGGGGTATTGTCCTGACTCATGGCCCCTGCCTCTATGTAACCTGTGCGAATCTGTACAGCTGTGAGGTATTGCCATAGCAATATAAGGCCATACTGACATGTTGATGGATGTACAAGTATGAGATCCTCTGCCAGGACTGTACCAAGGTGCTGACCCAGATACACAGACACAGCTGCAAGTGTCTGCAGCTCCCCCACCATGATGCCCTAACCTACCATGAATATGTAGGCATATGCCCACAAAACCGCACACAGCAACAGTCACCCTTGTCCCCCAAGACATCACTGTGAGCTGGAATGTCCACCTGACAGTACATGAGGACAGAAAGCATTGCAGTGTATGACAGTACACGTCTGAATATCTCTGCTAACAGCAGTACCATGTAGCTGAAGCAGCACAGGCACAATCACCTACAGTACACACTACCCCCTGCACACTTTGTCCCCATATTGCCAAATGATTGCCGAATACCCTACAGAAACAGTTTGCTACCTGTAGGTGTACAATAAAAAGGTCTGCACTGGAGTGCAAACTACCTGGAATCAAAAAAACATGCAATACAGAAGGCCATACTGGGCATGCTCACACACTTAAACAAATAAAACCCATCTCTGCAAACAACAGTGGACCAGACATATCTGGCAGTTGCAGATGTTAGTACAGACACTTTTGCTATGCACCACTCATTCTTTGCACATACAGTGGATAGGAATACAGACATACATCCAAGGACAACACACTATAATAAGCCAAAAGTAGACATACATAGATGTGTGGAAGAGAGTGACTGTGACAAGGAGCCATCCATTATGAGGCCTGTCCTACCCAGCACACAGCCAAGTGGCTACAGCCACATGAGGTTCAGATGTCACTCATTGTATATACTAGCCACCGGCATCTGTCAGCATTACAGACTATGTGGTGCAAGTGCTAGCTGCGCAACATGACTGTACAGGGAAGTAGTCATCTTGCAGCTGTATATACTTACCTGTGGACTATACCCTGCATGTGCCCGCATGTGGTGTATCATCCTCTAGATGAATGGGTTATGGCCCATGCACACACACCGCCCACCCCATAGCCCTACTATGACAAGCCTGTTGAGGTCATCCACTTTAAAATACACCTTTGGGAAAGCTGTAGCTCAGTAATCTCTGTGGTGCATCCAATAATTGTGCAATGCTGTAGTGTGATAAACTAGTTAGGTAGGATTTTTAATCCCAGACATGGCAACTGTGTGTGTGTTTGTCTCTGTCTGTGTAGAGAGCAATGCTTTTTAGGTTAGTCACACTCCCTACAATTCAAATGCCCTACTTTGGCAAGGCTGCTGGTGTCATTCACCTTGAAATACACCTTTGGGAAAGGTGTAGCCCAGTAATCTCCATGGTGCATCTTCTAACTGTGTACTGCTGTAGTGTGATAAACTAGTTAGGTAAGTGTTCTAATCCCAGACATGGCAACTGTGTGTGTGTCTCTGTGTAGACAGCAATGACTTTTTAGGCTAGTCACACTCAATACAATTCAAATGGCCTACATTGGTAATCCCGCTGATATCATTCACTGTGAAATACACTTTTGAGGAAGGGGCACTCCAGCAATCCCTGTGGTGCATCCTATAACAGCATCATGCTGTAGTGTGATATAGAACTCTGGTAGGTGTTCTATTCCCACACATGGCAGTTGTGGATGTTTTGTGTGTGTCTAAGTCTGTATAGATAACAATGCATTTTAGGATACTCACACTCGGTGCAATTCAAATGCCCTACTTTGGCAATCCTGCTGATGTCATTCACTGTGAAATACACCTATGGGAATGGAGTAGTCCAATAATCTCCATTGCATGTCCTATAACTGCGTACTGCTGTAGTGTAATATACTACCTAGGTAGGAGCTCTAATCCCAGACATGACAGGTGTGTGTGTGTCTGTGTTTGTCATTCATATTCTGTGTGGAGGTGAGTGTGTAACAACTGCCTCAATATGGAGCTGGTTTTGATAAATTTTTATATGGTGGCCCTAGTATATATCACAATGTCCACCTACAGGGATAACAGATGTGAAATAGTTGAGAGGCTGAGGTGCAAATCCATACCCCTACATGTGACATCAATGCCAGCTGAACTACATTAGCACCATTTGTATTACCCAGGGAACACTCTCAACCCATGTCTCATAGACACACACACTTGCCTAGGCAACAACTGCTATGTTGGAACCCTGCGTATTGTCCACTGATAGTAACCATGGTGTGATTGCAGTGGGCAACAGAGAGAATGGCACCCTGTCCTTCAGTCCAAAAGGGACATACATGCTGACAGTGCACCTCCCCCTGCTCCCCACTGGACACCTGCAACACCTGTGCTGCCAGCAAATGTGACCCACAAAGGACATAACATGTGTGAAACACAAGCCCTGTATGGACAGATGCCACTGACACCAGGGAATACAGGTATCATGTTATCAATGTAGGTGCATGGTCAACCTGCTGTCCATTAACAGTTCCCGCCACATGAGGCCACAACTGGCACATGTGATGATAATTTGTGTACACAACATGGGCCAGATAACACAGGTACAGTTCCACATGTCACTGTACATGCATGTGAGAGGTGTGCACATCCCAGACACCATCCATGTCATGGACTAAGGAACACATACATGGCAAGCAATGCACAGCATTGGCCACATGAAATAGTCACCCAGGTGACTGGATGGTGAATACAATACCCACCTGTGTGGGCAAATCTCGACACTACACCACTGAGCCACAATGCAGACCATTGTCATGTGGCCTGATGCCAAGGTATACCATCACCTAGCATTGTATAGCTGTCTGTTGTTGTATGATACATATGACCACATTCACACTCACTACAACCCCTATTGGCATACTGAAGCATGCTGTCTGATGTCAGACACCTCCACATACCCATTGCCCATATGACCCCCGTATGACCCCTGTGGTGCATGTGATACCTGCACAGACTGTGTTGTGGCAATCCCACTAGTGATGAGTTGTATTCCTGGCCCTGCCAAGTGTGTCAATGTGTTTGCATCACTGTGAGAGTTTGGCTGTGTTGACGCTGACACCTGTTCATGTGGACAGGCACATGTACTACACCTACCACATAGCTACCATATCCCTGTTGCAGATGTCACTCACCATCACATATACTTTCTGAGGGTTCCTCAACATGTAACCTATGTGGCACATCCAATAACTGCATGGACATGTGAAAGCACTACATAGTCATCAGGGATTTGATACCCTGTACTGTTAGGTGTGTGACACAAACATGCTTAAGTTTTACTCTCCCACCCTTCCCTGATTTTTATTTACATCTGTCTTCCTCTCTCACTCCCTCTTTGGTGGATGTGGAGACTTACACCTGCTTTGCTTAGGCAGCAGCATGTGTATTTTAAGTGATGCTCATGATCAGCTGATGGCCTCTGTATGAATTGCAGCCCTCTTCTAGGTGATTGTATGTGGAACAGCTATGGTAACATTCCCATAGTCAATTGCATGGAAACACACTCCAATATCTAGGAACATATTGTTGGTGTTGGGCCTTTCATTCACTGTGAGCAGGAAACTGATCGGTTGTCTGGCAAACAGCATCTCAAATGGATTGGGGATTTACCTCTAACAACATACACTGTAGAAACAGGCCAACACACAGGAGGGGGATGTGCCTGACCTGACTACAGATAGTAAGTGCTGCTATACTGCATTTGGAGTAATGTTGGTATAACAGGGTGTGTGTGGATACGTCTGTCCTACATGTTTTATTACCTGCCATGTCAGTGCTATGTTTATGAAGGACCTCCATCTCTAGGGTCATCTGCAGACTGGTTAGTGTGTGGTGCCTTTTGTTTCATGTGTCACCCATAGAGCACCTATGTGTGAACTGCAGAAGGTAGTGTGAGGAGTGTAGTCTGTAGAAGGTGACAGCCGTGAGAGTTACTGACTTCATATACTTCATAGGACATATGTTGCAACAAACCCTGTTACAACAGTAAATGTATGAGGTTATCACAGCAAGATGTCAATATTGGCCCTGTGTATGTGCCTCCAGCCACATCCCTGTCAACCTTTGCACATATGTCATGCAGTAAGGGGTGCATATATGCTGTACACCATAATTAGTGACATCATATCTGATAACAAGCCAGTGAGATATCAGACTGCTACACATGTTATGTATAGTAGGGGGTTATCTGATGACATAACCTGAAAATTCTGTGGTTGTGTGTACTCTACTGAGGTCTGTGTATGTAAGGTGAATGTTGACAGTGTGTGTATTGATAATATGTACATTGGCCTGTGTACAGACTGTGGTAGATGTCATTGTTCTTGGTCGCCTTCTATCTGATGTTACATGCTGCTCTACTGTATGTTACCTTATCTGCTTACATGTTTGCAGAGCCATACACACACATGTCCCATACCACAGACAGGCATCAGAGTACACTGTGTAGTGGCCCAGTATACGTAGGGTTAGGGTGTGAGTGGCACATATGAGGATGGTGTTGAACAAATAGTCCATATACTGTAATATAATGCTAGAGTACCATATGTGGCTGTGGCTGTGTTCACATTGGCTGTAGTTATGCACTTTCACACTGATGTATTGTACTCTGTGCTGTGACATGTCTGTAGAGCCTGCTATATATGCAGGTACAAGTGCACTCCCCTATAGGAAATGTAGTCCAGTGTTGAGCCAGTCTGCCTGTAGCCTGCACAGTGCTTTGTTACATGCCTAGCAGCTTAGAGTACATACCCAGTGAGATGCCATGTCCAGATACTTGCCAGATGTACTGCTGCCGGTCCTCCCTTAACAGTCATGTATGTCATACAGAGCAGTGGGATGCTGTACAGATGTATGCCAATATCTAGTGGGTAGTATGTCGCCATGGCACATCTGTGCCAGTGGTTATTATGTGTCAGGACAGACAGGGGTGTGTGAATGCATAATCTATGGGGGCAAATGTATACCAGTCATTATGAGTTATACCCATCTACATGGCTGTTAACATCCACATTGTCAGGCATGGTCTGCATATCTTCCGCTAGGGGGTTCTGTGCACACCTCTGGACTGTCCAGAGTGTGTCAGAATGTCCACATATATTAGCCAATATCTCTGCTGCAGTCCACAGAAGCATTATGTGCTAGCAGCGGTACTGTACTATGATGTTCTTAAGATGCCTGTCAGTAGCCAATGGTACACATTTTAAAAGCAGATGTGACCTCCCACACACACCATTTCTGTGAAGACAATCCCTATTACAGTAGCAATAGTCTACAAATATACCTGCTATACACACCTGACATCCCCATGCACTATGGAGTTGGGACTATAGGGGCTGAGGTAGGGCTACACTCCATGTTCAGGACATATGGTGAAAATATATGTATACATAATTATCCAGATATCTATATAGATATATACACATATACATATCGACATATATAGATGGATATGTATATGTACATACATATATACATATAAATACCCAGATATATACATATACAGACTAATATATGTCTACACATATACAGTTAGAGATATATATGCACATATACATATGGATATCTACATATATATTGACCATAGTAGGTATATCAGAATAGATATGTATGCACATATAGTTATAGATATCTACATATATACCAACATAACTAGGCATATCTGTACACATAGGATGTGCATACATATATAGCTATATAGACATATATCTATATATACATATACGTATATCTATATATACATATTTCTATCTGGTGCGCCAGGACTTATCTAGAATATTGCCCTCTTTCACCTTTAGTGACCTGACACAAACATATTCATGCTTTCCTACACAGTTATATTATGTAGCACAGTGTGCGTGACAGTGATCAGTGATACTTTATTATTCAGAGAAACTGCAACACTCACAATTCCCTACAATATGAGAGTGAACAGTACCAGTACAGGTTATAATGGTCTTTATTTCTCAGCACAGTTTTCGTATCCGACGTAACTGTGGGAGCAATGTTTGTTAGCACTACCTGACTGTTGCCACACAAACTTCCAGATTACACATTAGTATTATGCACATACATCTCACTCTGTTATTGTACACACTCTGGTCACAGCTTGGCAGCATACTTGAAATAGTACTCTCCTAACAGTTTCAGGGGTTGCTACAGTGACAGGTTTGTTCTCACAGAAGTTTTACAATCACTTGTATTCCCTGTTTGCTGGCTAAACATCTGGGATCATCCCACAGACTTACCAGGGAGACAGTGTGACAGGCAGCAGATATGGGCCCATATACTGGACATTCTGGCCTCATCTGTACTGTTCTGGGGTATGATTCTGTATGCAGCCTACTTCCACTCCCAGGATTCAGGCCATGGCTATGTCTGCTACAACTTAAACAACGTCCATCACAGTTGTGTCTGCTATATAGATATTGCTGTATATCTCCTATCTGCTTTCTCTCTTATCACTCCCCTGTGCTTTTGCATTCTGACCTTGTATTACAACGCTATTATACAGATTTCCTAGACAGTTATACATTGCAGGACAGTGTGGGCAACAGTGATGTGGAATACCTCATTATTCCGAACAACTGCATCAGTTGCAACACCATACAATACCACTGTAAACAGTACCAGTACTGAGTATCATTCTTATATTTCTGGGCACAGTGTTGGTATCTGACAGACCTGTGGGAGAAATGTTTATTAGCACTACCTGAATGTTCCCACACACAGTACCAGATTCCACATTATTATTATGCACATACATCTCACACTGTTACCGTACACACTCTGACCACAGCTTGACAAGTTGGGGTGTAAATGGGACATGCGTGGCTTCTTAATCTCATAAGGTATTGGGGAGTTGCTAGTGTGCCAGCTTTGTTCTCATAGATGTGTGTCAATCAGTTGTATTTCCTGTTTGCTGCCTATATGTCTGGGATCATTCCACTGATTTCCCAGGGGGACAGGTTGATAGGCAACAGATATGGGCCACTTTACTGGATATTCTGGACATATGTGTAAAGTTGTGGGGTATGATTCTTATGCAGACTACTAGCACTGGCAGGATTCGAACCATGGCTGTGTGCGCTAAAAAAGCAACAGTTCACATCTCAGTTGCATGTGCTATCTGGATTTTGTTGTCTGCATTTTCCCTGTTTACTATCTATTTGTCTCTCAGTTGTACTAAATTGCCTCTGGGGGTTATACCTGTCATATACAGGCATTCCTACACATTCAATTTATAGTACATGGTGTGGGTAACAGCGCTTAATACAACAGTACTATTACATGATTGCAAATTTACATTGCCATATGATACCAGAGTATACACATGCAGTCCAGCAGTTAGACCTTTATTGTCAGGCTATTGCACTTTTATTAGCATGCAAACAACATGAGACTCTTCACTGCCATATTCTCTAGTGTATGCAGTACTTGCCTTGACCAACAAAGGTTTTATACAGGCAATTAATGTACTACTACTTTTAGTTTTATTTCCTATGACAGTAAATGCATGAGTATTACTGACCTGCCTCACGTTGCAACCTCGACTGACGTGGGCTTCTTGGTCCGCGGCCTGCTCCATTGCAGCTGTAGGGGACATATTTCGCCATACCTATCCATGATATACCTGAGCTGGCAATTATTACACACATACTGGGGTGATACTTACACACAACTGGAACATTCCCTGCCGCTCTAGCTTCTTGGCTCTACTGATCCAAGAGGTCCCCCTTATGCCGCTTCAGGTCGGCATAGTGATGTCTGACCTGTTCACCAGTTCGGAGTATGCCAGTGGCACTGGTGAGGTCACGGGCGAGATGGTCCCAGGCCTCTGCCTTATATTAGGAGCCCTGGTACTGGCCCTGCAGCAGTCTCTGATTATGGTCTTTAACAAGGATTCCTGCCATGATTCTGGACTCCTGGATGCACCAGCTCTGTGCCCAAAAATGCACACCTTCTCCCCTTACTGTCATTGTGCCTGCAAGGGGAAGCTACAACCAGTTATGAGATGTATTCTCACCTCTTGGGTTTAAGTAGGGCCGATTTCCCACACTTTTCCATGATTGGCAAGTTTTGAAAAGGCTAAGCTATGGGCAAACCTGCTTACCTAGGGTTGGCATTGTTTAAAGGGGTATAACACTGGACACAGTGAGTTAACTGGCCTACACATTGCTTACACCTCCTAAGCTGGCCTGTGCAATGCTTGCCATTGCTTACATTAGACTTTGCATTATAATTCCTTTTTGGCATTGAGTTGTTATTCATTACACCTTATATGTATGCCTGGTATCCATGATTCATATATACGTACACTGTATGGGGTCCTTGTGTTTTATTGGGGACTTCAACACTCTATTACAATTATACCTGACTTCTGGCCTTACTTCTGTACTCCGGTTCACATATTTATGCTGTGTAGTGGGTTAAGGCACATATGTCTGTATACTGATTCCTTTCACAGGTTCAGTTTGAGTTTACTATAGTGAAGACTTGTTTGCTGATACCTCATTCTTCTGTACTGCTGTGATGGATTGGTGGTTAACTACTGTGACTATATTGTATAGGGTCCTGGGTTCGAGACCTGCAAGGTTGTTTACTTTGCTGATGGGCAGAACAAGGGCCATTGGATACAGAGTGATTAGGGCACTTTTGAGCAGTTGTAAACGGGTTTGCGAGAGGGTAAACACTGCTAACCTCTGGTTACATATGCTTACAGAGAGTTAGCTTCAATATTGCTTAACCTGTGTGTGCATCAGTTACCCCCATGCAAACGGGCTTAAGCTCTCTTACTAGTACTTAAATATGCTTACTACTGCTTATTGGTGCTTAAACCTGCTTAATAGTGCTTTATTCATTCTGACACTGACACCTCACATGTGCATTTACTGCAGTACTCCAGTTCATAAAAATATGTTATTTAGTGGATTATGCAACATAAATATTAGTCATAACGTGCTTTGCCATGGAAAATGGAATGCGTTGCAGTGGGACTCGAGCCAGGAATGCCTGCTCATAAAGCGAATGCTCTGCCCACTACACTATTGCTATACTGCTTCATTTGCATATATCTTCCTTGTTATCCTTTTCAGCCATTTAAGCTGCATTAACCATAGCTAAGTGATGGCCACACCCCACGCACCTATGGTTAGCTTTAATCAGATGTTTAATAAAAAAATAAGGGTTTGTTCATTTTGTTTCTGTATAATTTTGCTGTTGTACACGAGGGGGACTCTTGGTGGGAATATGCGGACAGCTATGAGCAGTCTTGCTCTTTTCTTACCCCTTTCTGCTGTTCTTCATTGCAGTGGCATGTATATTCTGAGAGCTCTGCTCTCAGACATGCCCCCTGCACTCTTACATGCTCCGTGTACAACTAAGAGCTCAGGCAGCGCACCTCATTGCTATGTATGGCGCGCTGCCATCCTGCTTCTAAATGGCTGCCTCCATGCAATACTAAGCTAGTCCTGCACAGAAAAATAGTAAATCTGGGGGGGTTATTTTTTCATATTACTATTTACATATGCAGGACACATAACAAACCATTGCTAGACATTGGTTTTCTATAATTACTTGTGCTATCATAACTATTATTTTTGTTCAGCAAGGACCTTGCCCATGCCTGATGGCTTCAGTACTGGCATCCAATCAGCCAATTCATTTTGTGGGTACAGGAGTATCTCTCCAGAGACACTGAGCAACTCTCTGTTCCCTAGTCAGATTCTGTTGGAAGGGTCTGGCCAGGTTGCTGGTTCTCGGGGTGTCATTTCACTTATTCCTGAGAGCATCTGCTCTCCCTGGGAAGCCTCACTGAACTGCTCCATTGTTGTCTGTTCTGGACAAGTGTGCCTGCACACAACAAGCTCAAATCAGCTGCCAGTGTGAGATACACTGTGACAGTATGGGCACATCAGGCTTGAACTCCAACTGTAACCATTGTGTTAAGCCAATGTCAACTTCTACCTAAAGGAATAGGAGAGCTGACAGCTGACATTACTTGCCATCATCCTTGGATAGCACCAGGCACCAAAGCTGCTATCTGAACCTGAGCTGACTGTGTCATAGTCAGGACATTACCTCGTTATGCCTTGGAGATGGATGTACTAATATAAAATAAGCATATTTAATTCAATTTTACTTCTTCTCCAAATAAAAAATGCCAATAAAGCAGTAGAAACATACAATACTCTGAAAAGCACACATCTGTAAATACGATTTTTCTGTTGTCATGCTATAATATTAGAAAAAGGGAGGAACAGTTACCCCCATTGCTAGCCCACTCACTTGACTAAATACTTTATCTAGATATGTAAAATAATTTTGTTTTAAAACAAAGCCCAAACATACATTTAACCAATTAATTATATTATTGCCTCAGAAATCCATTAAGATACATTTCATCTCTGTACTATGTTATGTACGCCTCAACTGTTATTGTTTATTTAGTAACTTAATGACCAGGGTCACAAAAACTTGACAAAAGCATTTGACTCAAGTTCCAGAAAGATAAAGTTGGTAATGTTTCAGACCCTGAAGAAGAAACCATTGTCACATAGGAGGAGTATGTACATTCCTATGAATTTTAAATTTTCTGTAAATGTACCTCAGTTTTGTAACTTGACCAGTGCAAACTCATGTTGCTGCAGCTATAAAGATATTAACAAAACTCAAATTATACAACCTATTTGCCTGTAAGCTTCACTTATATCACCATGCCTTCATTTTTATGAGATAAATTTCCAAACATATCAATGACATAATCAATGTTATTCAGAACCACAAGTGAGCTCCTCTTGTTTGCCTTCATAATTCTTATATTTTCAGTTTTATTATGTTGTTTTAAAACATATCTTTCCTCTGTTGTTAAAATATACATTTTTTTGTTTATTTGTTTTTAGGGGAATATTTCAGAAACTTTCTTATGCTCAAAGATACTAATAGCTACATTTATTGGTGGGAAAACAGGCTTTATTTTTAAATATGAAGCCATCTGCTTATGTAATACAGCATCATTGAGCAGTAATCTAAACTGCATTTGTATGCATCCTTTTAAATTAGTAATCACAGCCCCTTTATTTTCTCATTCTGTAAAAATAAACTAAAGCCCTTTGCTAAAACTCTCATATATGCATTATTAAATAAATATTAGACAATTATACATTTTGATAAACTTACTAGAAAACTTAAAATATAACCCTCCCCCCACATGATCACCATGTTTGGTGCATCTCCAAGTCAAAGTTGCTCACTTTTCATATTATTAATATCATCAGTTTGGTCATCTGTGCATGTTCCACTTATATGTTTGAAAACAATTGCATGTCAATGCTAAGTTAAGACAAGTATACCAAAAGAGTACAACACTATAGAGTCTGGTGATACTAATTGCACTTTCAGATTTGCAATTGAAATTGTAAATGCATGAGAAGGAAATATGAAAATGCACTTAATAGAAGGACAGAAATGTATGGAGAAATAAATTAGTAATGTCTGCACCATGATGTCTGAACGAAATGTCTGAAATAAAATTTTAATCATAATAAATGCTGTGCTCCTTTCATCACATCAGTAGTAGTAATATTTCTTATTTAATGTCTCTTTGTACTTTGATATTGTTTGCATTCAACAGACCTTGCATTCCCCATGTACTAATCCACTGCCATCATGTTATCTTGAATTTCCATTTTTGCTTCTCAGTTTACAGCCACACACACTCAAACACACCAACAAGCCCAACATAGACTGATCGCAATACAACCGGGGGGGGGGGGGCACAAGGGTGAAAGCTACAAGGCAACATCCCTTGCAATAATCTTTGATTAGACATGGATGGACAGGAGCCTGTGAGACCCTGCCAAAATTGATTCTCAGTTCTGTAACCTGCCTATAAGATGGGGTGGGCTTGCTGCACTGCCCCTTGCTCAGCTTGAGTACAGCCAGGCTTACAGGTTAGCCACCCTTACCACTCTATCTCCTTTTTCTTATTGACTAACTCAGTTATGTAGACTTTCATAAAGCCATTATGTAATCTTAAAGACAAATTATTCCCTGATACCTATTTTATCCTTTCAACTTCACTTTCACTCTATTGCAGAGTGAAATGCATTTTAATACATAGTCAAATTGTTTTCTACATTTTGCCTAACATTTCTTAGACTCTTCTTCCCAACAGCATTAGCATTTTTGTCTTAATTTTCTTTTGTAGAAAATAGTTTCTTCTTATTTCTGGATGCTATTCATCTAAATTTCTTCTGCACTATATCCGTCCTTTAGGAAAACATGGAGGCCAATTAATATGCATCTGAATGAACACACATTCCTTTTGATACTTATCAACAGACTCTTATATAAATAACTGGAACTTTTAAATGTAATCATCAGAATGGTAAGAAGACAAGCAAGTGAATGGTATGCTACCATTTGCTGGCATAACATCTATCTAAATAACTGCCTCTGTCCCTGGCTTCCCAGTATTGCGATATTAAATAATTTCAAATATTTTACTGGTTTTAAGTTGTGTAATGCTTGAATGCAAACCATGATTGCATATATTAGTTATCTCACATAACAGCTGTTCCAACCTTGATCTAGTGTATATACAAACTCAGTTTCTGTCATATTCTCTACCCTAGAAAAGTAACAATGACTCTGAGCTTTAGTAAGAATTTCTTTAAGTATCTATGATATGTGGCTATATAAAAGTACAAAAAAATCATAATGGCCAGGAAATGACTCACAGAAATAAAACCAACACTTTATTTTACAAGCCACAAAAAAAACATTAAGTGCTTTCATCCTATTCGACTTAGGACTTCTACAGAATGCTTTACAAATGAAAAATTAATGACACAATTTCCCATCAACCATTTTTATTAAAAAAGTTTCTAGAAGTGGTATAGTAATATTTTTATATTTTTTATACATAATTTTTAAGTATTTTTTAATACTACATTTATCCTAGATTGTTACTAAGTTGGTGGTTCTGTATTTAAAATTGTATTGTTGGTTTATTTTAGCTACGTGGTGCTGCAGTAGCATTGTCGCCTCACAGTCAGACGCTGTCCGGTTCGATTCTCAGCTAGAGCGTCTTCTGCGTGGAGACATTCATGAATGGGCATACCTTTGTTGAAGGTTGTGCATCAGGGCTGGTTACTCGGCATGTAAAAATCAACTACCAATCATTAGCAAACCAGAGTTCCGCTGTGGCGACCCCTAACAGGGAAAAGCCGAAAGACACAACAACAATACAGGGATTAAGTTGTTTTCCTTATAGATTTTAGAGCATACTGCCCCTTTAAATTACTTCAGTAATTGTAATTACAAGGTGTTTGAATTACACTGTTTAAGGAGATGGAGTCTCATTTGAAAAGCATTCTGAAGAAGTCCTAAGTTGAATAGGACAAAAGCGCTTAATGCTTTTTTTATGTCTTGTAAAATAAAGTGTTAATTTTATTTCTATGAGTCATTTCTAGGCCAGTATGATTTTTTTTTACTTTTATTTAGTTGTTTTTTATCATACGGGAAGTACTTTGTGTTTACTTGTTGGTGGTTTGTGCTCATTTTGGTCCAGGATGGACTCATTGGATGATTTCCCTTTACTTCTTTCTCCTGTACATCGAGACAAAATATGTAAGGTGCATTCTGAACTCACCATAGTGAAGGGCGAGTTAACATGCCTACTTGAGCTTGTTACACAACCAGGAAGTAATACGTGGAGTGCAACGTAATGGCAGAGAAGCCCATCACCAAGTAGAACACAGTTTAACACTTCCAGGTGTGAGTTCTGGAGTTGTTGGTGGATTTAACCCACTAGAAGGTCATGGCAATATTGGGGATGGTGCAGACAAAGTGGATGCTGTCATCTGTAGTACTATCAGAGATGATTTTGATCTTTCAGGAAAATGAACAGGTACTGACCCAAAAGTACCTACACTGTACCGGGTGGAGGTTCTGTGTTAAGACAAGATAAAAATAAAACAAATCTTTGGTGACTCCACGCTTACAATGTTCTAGTAATAACAATAAAGCCAGACAAACTAATGATTTTGAATAGATGCTTACTAAACAGTTTAATTTTAATTATATGACAGGGAGGACTAATGACCGGATAAGTTTGAATGGTAATAGTACTGGCTGTTTGAAAGACTTACATGCTTTGGAAAAAAAACACTATTGAGGGTTAAAGCGTTACAAATTGACATTAACTATTTGGCTAAAAAATTTCCATTTGGGTTAGTTTACACAGACAATATGTACCAAGAATTCACTAAAATGTTTGATCAACATGGTTTTGAGTAAAGGCACAAAATAATTAAATTTAATGACATGACTATTGGAAGTTTAATTAGTGACGCAGAATCTTTGAATGTTAAAATATTGAATGATTTGTTTTTTTTTTATCAGTGGAAACAGCTCTACAATACAAGGTTGAGGACTGTTGACCATAAATGTGTTGAGATTTTTCATAGGAAGCAGAAGAATATTGATAGGGATCTGAGGCAGTATGCAGAGAATAAAGGATATCTCAACGTCCTTACAGCAGTGAAGGAGATGAACGAATTCAAAAGGCAGGACCCGCAGGTAAATGAGGTTAAAAGCTATGGCAAAATGATGATTAATTCTGGAAATAGTTCTGGTGGTGGTATAAAGAATAAAAATAGGAATAACAATAATTTTTTTGGAAGAGCAAATGGAAGGGATACAAACATGAGTGGTATTATCCCCACGATTTAAGGGAAGGAAGGCCGCACTTCCCTTACAAAGACAGTTCTGTGAAGGGGAGAAGGTGGACACCCAGATAAATATCACTAACAACATTATTTATTACTACAAAGGTTTCTGTATTTACAACTATGCAGTTATTAATATTTCAGTTGAACACTTTTCCTTTTCAAAAGGTTTGAAATTTGTCCCTTCCAAACGTTTTGACCTAGTTTATTCTATATTGGAGGTCAAGGCATATGTAAGGATGTTAAATTTGGCATTTTTAATGAATAAAAGGAAACGTGGGAAAAACAAGTCAATGCCTGCGAGAGAGGATGAGGGAGCACGTGTACTGCACAAAGAAGGGCCATGATTATAGTGCCCTTGTAAGACACACAATGCAGGCAGGAAGTGAACATACCTTTTTGTTTAAGGTATTACAAGGGATTAAGTATTGTATCAGGAAGGGAAGCCTCATTAATGGAACAGAGAATTCCAAATTATAATGGATATTGAGGCTGGGGGCACATAGAGGTTATGGGTTAAATGATCATGTTCCTTTGAAGCCCATACTAAAGTCAAGAAAGTTGAGATAAGATGTTTTTAGTGTTTATTGCCGGGATTCACCAATGGTATATGATAGTGATTGGTTAATTCATTTTGGAGGGAACTTCTTTTATTTTGACAGGTTAATGAAATTTAATTGATTTTAACAAGCTTGTATAAAACTGCTTGGGTAGTTATAGTATTATGTCTGATGAAGCAGTGTGGTATCACTGTGAAAGCGCTTACATTTTGTGCAGTAAACCAGGATTTGCTTTACTGGATTCATGTGCTTCTTGCCATACACTTCCACCTTGGTTTTGTTGGTTCTGCTGTTTGGGATTTTTGGTGGATTATTCAATGATTGGGACTTTTGTTTATGTAATTACAAGGTGTTTTAATTACACAGTTTAAGGAGATTGAGTTTCATTTGTAAAGCATTCTGAAGAAGTCCTAAGTTGAATAGAATGAAAGTGCTTAATGCTTTTTTATGGCTTGTAAAATAAAGTGCTGATTCTTCTATCAATTCTTAACCAATGTTTTTATATTATGTCTAATCTGTTATAATTATTTAAACTGCAGATGTTTTTGTTTTATTTTTGAAGATTATAAAATTATTGTTTTAAAAGTGTTTTGTAATAAGTTATAGCTTTTCTCCCTAGGCCTCTGCTGAAAATGGGCTTTTACCCAGTTGGACTTTCCCAGTAATCAAATGTCAATAAATAAATAAATAAACAAAATATAGTCAGGCTGCTCAGAGACAATTTTTTTACTTTTATTTAGTTTTTTTTTTTATTGTACGGGAAACACTTTGTGTTTACATGATATGTAGGTATGTTTGCTCCTTTTTTAATGTTCTTGTCAACGTTTCTCACCAGCTACACTTAGGAAGATGAAATTGGAAGAACTAGAAATTCCAGTATTGACTAACGATACAGCAGTAGTCACAAAAAGGTTCCTCATTCAGAGTTTCCTTACAAAAATATATCTTTGTTGGCAAAAGCACATATAATCCCCACCCTATAAAGGACTATACACATCAGTGGTATAAAGTGTTTGAAGAAAATAAACCCTGAGACACACCATGACCATAAAAGTTGATTTTTATTCCAGAAAAAATAAATAAAATCAAAAGGGCCTGGCCAGTAAGCCCTTTCGCGTTGATCACAATGCTTCATCAGACTGTATGACCATTAATGAATAACACCACATTTTATAGCAAGTTTCAAACAATTTAAAAACATTCAACCAATAAAAGGCAAGCAATTATCCCAAACTCAATTATTTAATGGTGAAGACACATAAAAAAATGTATGTATTCTCCTTCTCTTTCACCTATGAGTGATCTATTCGAGATTGTAAAAACATTTATACAATTATAAAACTTTGCATGTATAAAGACACTATAATAAATTACTAAAAATGTAATATTTAATAGAACTGTCTATCCCTAAAAACTGTATGTGTGTGTGTGTGTATATATATATATACTTAAAAATAATTCTATGCATAAAAATATATTTATAAAAAATTCTTAATCTCTAAAATTAACATATAAACTATTACTCTAGCAACACTGATGTGCATGTATACCTCTATAGAACATGAACCAAATACAAATTTGTTATTAAAAAACAAATTTATATGTGTTTATAAACAATATGTATAACTGTATATAAAAAACATTGTGACTAAATGAGACACATGGCCTAACATATGTTCTTGTCATACTAATGAGTGTAGGGTCTATCTAAGAGAAAGGGTTTTAATGAGACTCTATCAGTAAGTCCATGTGCCCTATCTGCTTGTAACCTCATTATCCATATGGCTTCCCATTTCTCTGTGTGATTTTTCAGGTTCCCAAGTTGTTTTGTTTTATATATAAGCTCTAACACACTAAACTTGATGTTGTATGAAATATCATGGGTTATGATATGCCTGGCTAAAGCATTGCTATCATCCTCCCTATTCATTGCATTAATATGTTCTCTGACACGCTCACGTAGGGTTCTATTGGTTTTACTTACATAGAACGAATCACACTTTTCACAGACTGCTAGGGATACTAAATCCCTTGTTTTGCAGTCTGCATATAACATAAACACACACTCCCGTCTGGAATCTGGATGAATAAATACATTTAGACCAGACATATAACAACATTGATTGCAGCTTCTACAAGGGTGGGTATCTTATCTCATACAGCTGACTCTAGTGTTTCTTGGTTTCTCATAACACAGCAAACGCTTCAAGGATTTTGTGTTCCTATAAGAAAACCTGGGACTTTCACCTACTATATTTTTAATTTTACTGTCAATGGTCAATATGTTCCAATTCCTATAGAATATATTCCTAATCATATTGTTGTTGTTAGTATATGTTAACGTTACTCTATTAACTGTGGGTGTCGGGTTTCTTCTACCAGTTGAATCATCGGTAGCTTCTCTCCCCAGAATATAAGGTCTACCTATGTTTTCTCTATCAATTATTCCAGCCTCTAATGTATCATTAATCTCTCTTAGACGATAGCCTCTAATATAAAAATAATTTCTGAGAGTGTTCAGAGTTTCATGAAAAACATCCTCCTTACTGATTAACCTAGATACCCTTAAAGCTTGACTTTTTACTATGTTTCTATGGAGATGTGGTGGATGCATACTTGTACGATGTAATAAGGTATTTTTTTCTACAAGTTTTCCTGTACATCTCTGTTTCAATGCCATTCTCACCTTTCTATAGGAGTACATCTATGAATTCCATCACAATATGTGACCATTTAGCTGTTAAAAGATAAAAGGGCCCCATTCATATATTCTATGAACTCATGGAGTAACTCTACATCACCTCTCCATACCAAGAAAATATCATCCACAAAACGTCTGTAGTAACGTACATGAATATTGTATTGTTCATTAAGTAGGAGGTATGTGTACTCACAATAAGCCATGACTAAACTGGCATAGGAGTTGGCACATGGTGTGCCCATGGCCACTACTTTCTGTTGTAGATGATATTGACCATTGTACACAAAGACATTGTTTTCAGGTACTATCTCCATTAGCATGGCACATCTAATAATTAATTCTCAGGGCATCTCCTTTCCAATAGTCTCATATATTCTATTCCTATGGCATTGCGGATCAAAGTAATTAAAGAAGTGATATCCAAAGTCACTAAAATGTCAGTACTGTTGTAGGTATAATCTATCATACTCTCTAGAAAATGCTTAGTGTCCCTTAAAATGGAGGCTGTACTATCTACTATTTTTCTAAGAGTTTTCTCTAGATATATAGAGACAGTTTCAGTCAGCCAACCTCAACTTGAGACTATCGGTCTCAATGGAGGAACTGTCGAGTTTTTGTGTACTTTAGGAATACCTCTGAAACTAGGAATAACTGGGTTTTCAATTAAAAAATATTTATACAACTCAAAATCAATGACATTGCATAAAAACAAATCATAGAGTTGACTGTGAGCATCTCGTATTATCTTGTTCAACTGTAACATGTTAACAGTTCTATAGGTATTCTCTTTATTAGGTAACTCTTGCATTTTAGATTCATAAAAATCCCTATCTAAAATGTCTACAGCACCACCTAATGACAATATCATTGTTCTCTTGCAGTGTCTTAAGTGCATGCTTTTCTTGTAAACTCAAATTACGAAAATCTGGTCATCTACAATCATTGCCCTGTTCCAGTAAACACGTGTTTATTATCTGTGTTTTATTAAATGGACTTTGTTTTACGTCTCTCTGCCAACCAGTTTTCTTCTTTTTTGGTATTTATGCAAAACACCCCCTCACCGCATTACAGGTAGTTTAAGCAAGCAATAATGCCCAACATGGTGTGTATTAATGTGTAAATAATGGGTCTATATTAGATAATCGAAGCTTTAGGTAATTGAATGCCTAAAGTTTGACACCTAAACAGCGAACGCTGTAAACTGCGAACGGCCACTTCAGCGATTTTTTTCATAGGGAAAAAATTTGCTTGGCTGGACAAAAAAAAAACTTTCAAACCCTAATCAAGTGGGGAGGGGGTTGTTCCTCACATATCCCCATATGGGGAGCTGTGCCCCCCACATACCCACCCTAACTAAATATACCAACACCAAGATCGCTCTATAGTGGAGAAAAGAGCAAATTGCCGATAACGGCCAACCAAATTTTTTCCCTATGAAAAAATTTGCAGAAATGGCCATTCGCGTTTTACAGCTTTCACTGTTTAGGTGTTGAGCTTTAGGTATTTGATTACCTAAAGCTTTGACTATATGATACAGACCATAAATAATGCCTACTGAGGGGCACCCCTGGAAGGGCCTTAATTACACATTAACACACACCTTGGAGGGCATTATTGCACTTAGAGAATAGGCTCGCTATAAAATGGTTGTTTCACTTTTATATATCTTTTTTTATTAATATATATTTTTAGCATATTTTTTATGCAAAATAGTTCCTCCACCTAATGTTTCCAACTTGCTGTAGTATGTTAATCGTGTTGGAGGAAGCATTTTACAGTGAAAATTAAACATTTAAAAAATAACCAGGTTATTTCCTTTATTTTTGGTTCCTTACTCCTAAATCATTTGGTTGGCAATCACTGTAGATTGAAATTATATAATAATGGCATTAATGCTTTTTTTCTTTGAGAAAATTCATGCTAACTTAAATCCTTTATTTTAGCAGCTTTATGATTTTATAAGCGCGATAATTACATTTTTTTGTTCCCCAAAGATTTCTTCAGCTGAAAGGTACAGAGGTTTGTAAACCGCTTTACTGCTGCTGCTGCTGCCGGTAGTCATCTCACACAGTCACCCTCATGCACACACTCACACCTCTGCTTCTGAAATCCCTGTCATTCTAGCAACTTTCTAAGTTTTTAAGAGCAATATATAAAATCAATCACTATTTTAAGCCCTTTGTTTCCCCATTATCTGTTTCTGTGTCCAAATTTCTTGTGCCGAGAGTTATGACTGACAGTTTCTCAAAGTTCTTAAGCGATGCTGCCAGGGATCCCTCTCAGTCTTCACTTTCTCTCTCTCATACACACACACACTTACACACACACACATACACACACACACACACACACACACACACACACACACACACACACACACACACACAGACACACAAACACACAACACACACACACACAGACACACACACACACACACACACACACAGACACACAGACACACAGACACACAACACACACACACTCAGACACACACACACACACACACACACACACACACACACACACACACATACACAAAACACACACACAAGCAAACACACACACACACACGCACACACATACACACGCACACACACACACACACACACACACACACACACACACACACACACACGCTTTTTATTTTACACTTACTAAAACAGCAGAAGCACTGCTTAGCCAGTGTAAAATAGTAGCTTAGATCTCTCACTCACTCAGGCATACACTTTCACACACTAACACATACACACACTTATTTTATTTTACAGTTGCTAAACAGCAAAAGGGCTGCTTAACAAGCAAAAAATAGCAACTCAACCGATCTCTCTTACACATGCACACACATTCATACACTTTCACACACAAACACAAAAATTTTTTCTTATTTTACTTTTATTTTATCTTACACTCACTAAACAGCAGAAAAGCTGTTTAGGGAGCATAAAATAATGATGTCCATTCCATTTTCTCAGTCCACGCTCCATGGTAGCTTGATATGCTGCCATGAAGCAGCAGACCAGTTTTTCAGTGGGCATTACTTGTACATTAATACCCCGCTGGAGGACACTCATTGTCCATTCTGGGTATTAATGCACATTACTTGTACATTAATACCCTGCTGGAGGACGCTCATTGCCCATTCAGGGTATTAATACACAGTACGTCCATTCTCTATGAATGATTAATCTTTTTCTGCTATGATTTGATTTCTGGCCGAATTAATAATGCTGCTTTACTTCTCTATGTATTGGTGCAATTGGTGGGCAAACATATTGAGTTATGACAACTTCAACAACTGAAAAGTGAGCAAATGAAGTGGAACCGAGTCAAAGAAGCACTTAAGTAGCAATCCGAGTGGCAACTACAATTGCAGAATTAAATAAAATACAGACACTCACACACACATATAAATGTAAATATAAATATAAACATAAATATAAATATATAGTTATAGATATATACACACACACAGATGTGTGAATCTATAGATAGATATAGTCATTTATAATGTGTATATATATATATATATATATATATATATATATGTGTGTGTGTGTGTGTGTGTGTGTGTGTGTGTCTAGAGGGTTATGGTTAGGAAAAAGGTTAATTACAGGGATGCATGTAAGGCTTTGTATTGTGTGTTGGTGTGTGTTTTTGTGTGTTGTAGAAAGTTTATTTTTTTAATGTAAGGTATAAGGTTAAGGTTAGGGTTGGGGTAGGATTAGGTTACTAAGGATTAGGGATAGCATGCATTACTATGGTGGTATAGGGTCTGAAGACCCTATGATCACCTTAGTAATGTGTGCTAACATTAACCATAACCCTGACCCTATCCCTAACCCAAACCTTATTCTTTACCTGAAAAAAGACCCTTTCCATAACACTACCACTATTCAAGCAAATTTTGGTTTAGTGTTTAAAGATCATAAAAGAAAGATGATTTCCTTTTATTATCTTTTACATATTTGGCATTGTGGGTTTTCAGTGTTCTGCACATTCAAACTTATGTGTGCTGTTGTTTTGTCTTCAGTACCAAATATTTTTAATCATTTGTCATGTAATCTCAGAAAGAAAGAGAGAGAGAGAGCGAGAGAGAGAGAAACAGTGTGACGAGTTTTATATGGTTAATTAATCAGCGTGCCTTGCAATTAAGAGCAGAAAGCAGAATAACTGGGCAAACGACATGCTTGAATGGGTGGTCAGCATGAACCTGCAAAAAAGTTATAATTTGCAAGGTCAGACATAAATAGCTCAGAATGGTTTGACCAAAACCTACATGGGTTAATTAATTACCTGTACCCTAGAGGAGAAGGCCAGGGAGGGTGTGAGTTAGCTGCCAATTCCAGATTACCCATACTGAGAGAGGGAAGAATTCCATCAGACTGCATGTCTGGCTCTTAGTGGAGGCACATAACAATAAATTTGTTAGGTAGACTGAAATATGTGCACTCACAATGTAGTACACAACAAGGTAACCCCATTATACAGAAGTGTTAACGCATCCAAGTATAATGGGGTGGCAGTGTGAGGGCTGTGGATATCAGACTGCTATACGTATAACTGCATATGCCAGGGCAAGAACCTAACCAGCATCCACAGCTATCTACAGATCACTTCTTATCTGTTTAGTTCTCACCCCACACACAGACCCTCAATAGTGACACACCAGTATCTCCCATGGACTGATCTGACCTGCAGCAATGTGAAAGTGACAGGGAATGAATGGATAATAGAATAACAAAGGAGGACTGACTATCAGCAGGCATGAGGAAAAAAACTACACAGAAAAGTAACTATTTATTTTTGTTTTACATTAGTGTTGCACATATCAAACCATCATGCATTTACTTGCACTGTAAATGCACTGTATTTTATGGAGATTTTATTCAGTATTTTTGTGGAAGGCAGGATTCCAAAAGAAGCTGGAGTCAGGGCACACATACAACACAAGGTTATTCAGTGCTTCCAAATAGTCAAACAAAAAATAATTTCCCTCTTGGCTTGCAGTTGAAACACAGAAAATAGTGGTCTTCTTGGTTTGGATTCAGAAACAAAATAAAGTACATTTAGTTACTTCAGTCCACACAGCCCTTCAGAAAACAGGCTGTCTACTGAGAAACAAGAAAGTGCAAAACTACAGGACACTCCAACGTCCAGCTTCCAGCACTACAAATCGGTACTTCTTTGAGCTACTTTCCACAGATAAGCTCCTTCTGGGCTCTTCCATTCCATGCTCCATGGCCTTTCTTCAGATGATCCACCAGTTGAGGAACTAACTTCCTGTTTAGTGCTTTTGGCAACCTCCTTATCTACAGCATTAGTTGGCAAGCAAGACCTTGTTACTTTAGCAGCATCAGTGGCTCAGCAGGTAGCACACTCACCTTTGGGGTCTGTTCACATAGCAGGAAATTAGATTAATTTTCCAGTACTTATGATGCACTGCAGCATAAGGGGGTATTGCACTCCTGAGTATCACATCCTACAGATGAGATGCTAAACCAAGGCCTCATCCCCTTAAGTCAGTAATAGCTCAGGTGGATAAAAAAGATCCCATGGCACTTATCAAAAAGTATAGGGGTTCTTTGTTAAAATTCTTATAATGTTTACATAATTTACATCCTTTTACAACCTATTTGCACTTATTTGTATAGTCACATTTCAATTTTTACATTCAATTTCATTTACTCATATTCTTATGATCCCCCCAGCTCTTTTCCATAACCAAAATGGTATTTTCTTCAATACTTCTGACAGTATCCATTTCTCATTAAATTTTATCTCATTTAATATTTCATTCTAACTAATCCATATTATACAAAACAATTTTCAATCCACATTTTCTACCTCTTTTCCTCTTTTATCCCCATAATAACCATATTCTATAATTTCCATATCTATATCATTTATAGCATTTAATTCTTTTTTAATTTCATTTTCACATATTTTTCCCATAATCTCTTCACTCTTTCACAACTTAAAAAACATTTTCTGTTGTCTCTCCATCACCACATACAAGCATACATTGTACAAATATTTCAAACATGGGCATTAATACCCTTCTAGCTTGCCAATATACCAAACACTAGTTCCTGTAAAAATTGTACAGGCTGTTCCTAAAAATATCTAAACTAGCACTTGTTTTAATGTAATTTGAAAGTCTGTTCCATGTATCAGCTACTCTCAAGAGAGGCAATTAGTATACTTCTCATCCCTATAGAATATTCTACATAGGTTGCATGATGATTTTCTACTACTTTTTGATAACCCAGTATTCCCAGAAGTAGTTGTCTCTAAATGCCCTATATACCTGAATAAGATGTCCTCTTAGATATCTGTAAGAGACACTGTACAAGTTCAGATATTTTACTCTTTCATAAGTTAAATTTTCACAACCATGGATGCCCATAGTATATTTCCACTGTACTCTTTCCAGTTTACTAATGCTTGTTTTCCTATAAGGTTTTCATATAGTTATTCTATACTCAGGTTTTTGGGTCTAATGTAACTAACAAACAATCCCCTGGATTCAGTAAGGTTCCATGAAGGAATAGCATATTCCTGCATGGAAGCGACTGTTTAGGAGCAGCACGGCAGCGCACCATGTATAGTAATGAAGGCGCGCTGCTTGTGCTCCTAAACAGACATGGAGCATGGACGAGTGCAGGGGGTGTGTCTGGCCCTGCACTCAGGAAGTGCTGTTTGGCAATAAAAATGAGCAAGGACACTCATAGGAGGTAGCATAACTCCCAGCTGTACAAATCATAGCATAATGTCCACACATTTGTTGCCCATACAGTTGACCTGTACTCCAGTTGTACCCTGAAATTACGGGATGATGGCAGGAATGAAGCCATGAAATAATGGCATACATATGACTGTCATACACCAAAATCATCAGAAAATCTATATTAAAACCAATCATGTTACTCTAGCAACTGTCCCAAGTTCATAAGTGCAATAATTAAAATATGTTCATAGTTGGACCTCATGTTGTCAAGCTTTGTCCAGATAATGCGCATTAAGAGGTTGTGAGGTATGGGGGCCTGCTAGGATGTCTGCTAAATGTGCAGCTGCATGCAGGAATCCACTGCAATAAGTGAAACCTTTCTCTTCCATGAGAAAATAGCAGTAGAAATGTTTTTTATCAAACAGATTAAATTTAACTGTAGGTGCGTGGGTTTGCCCATTGCTTAGCTATGCGTACTGCAGTTTAAATGGCACAAGATGATAAATATCAAGATACATGCAATGAAGCGGTACTGCAATAGTGTAGAGGTCAGAGCATTCACCTTATGAGCAGTCATTTCCGGTTTGATTCTTACTCTAGTAAATTCCATTTTCCATGTCAAATCACTTTATGAACAATTTTTTTGTTGTATAACCTACTAAATAACATATATTTGTGAACTGGAGTACTACATTAAATGCAGATGTGAGGTGTCATTGTAATAATCTTGTAAAATTCACACATAAACACAACTGCCCCATACAGTATATAAATCCATAGAGTGTCCAAATCCACCACTTCCCAAGAGCCATGTTACATTTCTGTCTAAATTAGTGCAGGGGTGAGTGGGAGTAAGCACTTGTAAGCAGTAGTAAGTGGGTATAAGCCTGTTTGCATGAGGGTAAGCAATGCGCACACAGGTTAAGCAATATTGAAGCTAACCCTCTGTAAGCATATTTAAATGGAAGTTTGCATTGCTTACCTTCACGCAAACCCGTGCAAACCCACTTACAATTGCTTAAAAGGGCCTTAATCACTCTGTATCCAACAGCCGCTGTTCTGCCCAGAAACAAAATAAACAGCCCCTGAACCCAGGACCCTGTACCTTATAGTCACAGTAGTTACCCACTAAGCCATCACAGCCATACATAAGATTGAGGTATCATCAAACAGATCCTCACTATAGGAAAATCAAATTTAACGTGTGAAATGAATCTATATACAGACCTATGTTGGATAACCTACTACATAGCATAAATATCTGAACTGGAGTACTGCATTTAGTCCAGATGTGAGGTGAGGTGTCATTGTAATAAAGTATTGAAATCCCCCAATAAACACAAGGACCCCATACAGTCTATGTACACATGAATCATGGATACCAAAACACATATATAACATGTAATGAATGATAAATCAATGCCAAACAGCAAATAGTGTGCAAATTAAAAATTATGCAATGCTAAGCATTGCACACACCTGCTCACTAGGTGTAAGCAATGTGTAGGCCAGCTAAATCAGTTTGCCCATTGGTATACCCCTTTAAGCAATGCCAACCTTAGGTAAGCAGGTTTGCCTATAGCTTAGCATTTTCAAAACCATCCAATCATGGCAAAGTGCAGGAAATTGGCCCTATTTAAACCGCACAGGCAGGAATGCATCTCATAACTGGTTGCAGCTTTCTCCTGTAGGTACTATGACTGGTGTGGGCAATGGATTGCACTTCTAGGCACAGTGCTGGGGCATCCAGGAGCCCAAAGTCCTGGCAGGACTCCTTGTTAAAGACCATGACCAGAGACTGCTGCAGGGCAAGTGTCAGGGTTCCCAATATAAAGCAGAAGCCTGGGACTGTCTTACCCATGACCTCACCAGTGCCACTGGCATCCGTCAAACTGGTGAGCAGGTCAGGCATCTCTATGCCAATCTGAAACAGAGAATGTGGGAGATCTTGGATCAGTGGATCCAAGAGGCTAGGTAGACGGGTGATGTCCCAGCCATGTGTAAGTATCAGTCTACTGCCTGTTTAATAATTGCCAGCTCATGTATATTATGGATAGGTATGGCTAAATATTCCTCTTATGTCTTTGACAGCAGCAGACGAGTGGGCTGTGAACTGGGAAGCCCATGCCTGTAGACTGCAGAGGTTGCATTGTGACGCAGGTTATTAATAATCTTGCATGTACTGTAATAAGAAATAAATCTAAAAGTAGTAGAAAGTTAATTCTCAGTATAAAACTTGTATTGTGTATGGCATGTACTGAATAAACCAGACAATATGGCAGTAAGAGTCTCATATAGGTTGCATGTACATAAAAGGTTGACAGCCTGGCAATAAAGGTCTAACTGTTGGACTGCTTGTGTTTACTCCAGTATCGTGTGGTAATGTAGTATTGCAATCTCTTAATAGTACTGTTGTATTAAGCACTGTTACCCACACTGTGTGACATAAATAAAATGTGTAGGAATGTCTGTATACAACTGTTGTAGTCACAAGAGGTCATATTGTACAACTGAGAGAGGCTTAGACAGAAAACAGTGAAAAGATAGATAACATAATCCAAATAGCACACTCAACTGAGACGTGAAGTATTTTTAGCATACACAGCCATGGTTCAAATCCTGGGAGTGGTAGTAAGCTGTATGCAGAATCATACCTCACAACTGTACAGATTTTTTTCAGAAAGTCCAGATAATTGGTGTAAGTCCCCTGCCTGACACCCTGTCCCCTTGTCAAATTAGTGGGATGATCCCAGAAGTTTAGGCAGCAAATAATGACATACAACTGATTGTCAGACATCATAACTGTCAGAAATATATCCATAAGAACATGTCTGTCACTCTAGAAACTCATCAAAGTGTTATGAGAGTAATAAGCAAAGTATGTCCCAACTCCACCCCCATGTTGTGAAGCTGTGACCAGAGTGTGTGCAGTAACAAAGTGAGATGCATGTGCATAATACTAATTTGGAATCTGGCAATATGTGTGACAGCATTCAGGTAGTGTTAACAAACATTCCCCCATAGGTCTGTCAGGTAAGAAAACTGTGCCTAGAAATAAAAGACTGAAATCCTAGACTGGTACTGTTTAGTCTGGTATTGTATGGCAGTGGTAGTGTTGCAGCATCTCTGACTAATAAGCTATTACTCATCACTGTCATCCACACAGTACTACATAATAAAACTGTCTAGGAAACACTGTATAAGAGTGTTGTAATTACAAGGTCAGATTGTAAATTGT
>NC_056746.1:1221362435-1221402435 GCF_019279795.1 Protopterus annectens | reverse complement strand
TAATGGGATAGATGATGTGACTTTATTTATATGTGCCATCAGGTGTTGTTGTAATGATGTCCAGCTGAACAACTGTTATGGATAATAGTGTATGTCCCTGTGGGCAGTGGGCCATACCTGTCAATTGTGCAGATTAGCACTGACTGACAAGATTTAAGCCATCATAGTGCGTGTTGTGTAATGCAAGACATGTATATTAGTGTGGCCAATAGTTGGTAGTGAAAGTAATGCTGTTATGATGGACATGTGGGTTTCAGAGCCCACCACTTGCAGGGCAGTCATGTTAACATGTAATGTAGCATGCAGAAATGCCATAGGCTTGCCAGCAATCTGTCCCTATATATGCCCCCCTAATGTTAGGCTGTGTACACATGTGCCACCTGTCTGTATTGTAGCAAGGCGGAACAGTGCAGCTGTGCAGGAAGGAGAGTTAGAGAGTGTGAACCTGATGTATGAATGCACTATATATATATATATATATATATATATATATATATATATATATATATATATATATATATATATATATATTGATATATATCTATATATATCTATCTATCTCTATATATATATATATATATATATATATATATATATATATATATATATATATGTATGTCTACAGATATACAGATACCTGTACATGTATATATATATATATATATATATATATACATATGTGTGTGTGTGTGTGTGTGTATGTCTAGATATATGCAAACGCACACACTACATGTCCCCTACATTTGAATGACAGTGCTGCACGATATGTGTGAGGGAATATCACACATATAGATACACACACACACACACACACACACACACACACACACACACATATATATATATATATATATATATATATATATATATATATACAGCAGTAAGTGTGTGCAAAATGGACGGTTATGTCAGGTGTGAACCCCATGTTGGGAACACATTTCCCTTTTTTGTGAAAGTGGGATTGGGAATTTGGGGAAGGACAGCAGTTACATTTGTGGAGGTGGGTTGGGTTGGAAGATAGAGAAGACAGCCTACAGGGTCTGTATATGACACGCAGTGGGTAAACACCCTGGATGGGGAGTGTCGTCTGTGATGTGGAAGCCCCATGAGCCCCCATTTAAAAACAATGGGATCATGGCCCCCACCCATGGGCAGTCACAATTTGAGCTTCACGGCCTGGAAGGTGCCTGGGCTGGAGACTGAGCAGGAGAAGCATGTGGACCCTGTGAGTATGTACTGAGAGCCTTAAGGTGCTGTAGCATATCCTCCGAGTCTCTGTGAAGCTCCCTATACACTTGACCCTGGACCTGACCTCAGGTGACAGGATCATGTCTGTGTGTGTTCCTGAGAGGAGTGAACGCCATCCCCTTATGTGGTTCCACCTAAAGGTATTGCAGGACCAGTAGATGAGGAGCCCCCAGGGTGGATCCCACATGTGATGTGGCCAAGTAACATGGCCAGATGAGGTGGGAGAGGTGGTTTTGCTGGCAACTGTTCCCTAAACATGCTATTGTGTTGCTGTTATAGAACATATGTGGGCAGTAATAGTCCAGCAGCATGGATAGATATCCCCAGTAACACAAAACAACAGATGTGCAGCAGTCACATAGCAAACAGACCACATGCATATATGGAACCATAGTGGCCCTTACAATGGCATGCAGGTGACATTGCTCATAACAGGTCACCAGTGATAGTGTCCCCACAGGTAACATGAATACAAACACATAGCACAAAGTGTTGTACAATACGATATATGTCCCAATGGTAGGTATTCTTTAGACATGAATCTACGCTGTAGAATATTTAATAAATCCTTGTAAACCTGTTGCAGCAAAAATCCATGACAGTGAAAAAAACATTTATATCACAACATAAATTAAGTGCTTTCGTCCGCTAATGCAGTGTTCACTAATTGAACTTCATCAGAATTATGATTAATTCTGATGAAGTTCGATTAGTGAACACTGCATTAGCGGATGAAAGCGCTTAGTTTATGTTGTGATATAAACGTTTTTTTCACTGTCATGGGTTTTTGCTGCAACAGGTTTACAAGGATTTATTAAATATTCTACACTGAAGATTAATTTTCAGTTCTTCCTGACTCCATTGGTGCTATAGTTTTGTTGTTTATTTTTGCACCTTATGTCGTGGTGGACAGTTTTGGACTGTTATTCTTTAGACATACCAGTTGAGTTGCGTGATCAGATTGTTGTTGCAGATATGGTGGGGGGAGACAGAGATGTGTATTGAAAACTATGATAACCTTGCTGTATGAGGTCCTCAGTCCTATTTCCATCTTTATGTCTTTCAGGCAAGATTTCCGGGGGGGGGGGGCTTCCCATTTATACAGCGGAGCAGAATGATGTCATCATCTCACACCTGGTGCAGTACTACCAGGTGTTGTTCAGCCGAACAGGCCATCAGCAGCAGGAGCGGACTGCCCTTTGGAAAAATCTTGTCCACTAGGTAAATGATGTCAGCCTGCATAATCACAGTTATGAGCAGGTCCGGCATCATTGCACAGACCTACTTCCCAATGCCCGTCGGCATGCTGCTGCAGTCAGGGAGGATCAGCTTGCAATGGAGGGGGGGAGACATGCCATCCAGCCCCCCTGACACATGTTGAGGAGCTCCTTGCCAGCCTTGGGGCACCTGCACACACAACACCTGGCGGAGAGCATAGTGGAGGTTGGTGCTACCCACACAATGGCAGAGTAGCATGCAGGTAAAGCCACAGGACACATCAGCATACCACTGTTCCGTATCCATCCACATCTGTACAGTTAGATCATGCATATGTGAGATGACATATATATAGTCTGTTGCTGTGTAATAGTAATAAACAGCTGTGCATAATCTGTAGTATTGTGGGCTTGTACTGTTGATGTACTATAATGTTGCACTCACCCTGTACCAATGCCACAGCTTTGGCTACTGACATCACATCTATCATGCATCTATGTAGGTCCCTCTGGTATACTTCCAGGGCAGCAGCCTGTAGCTGGTGAGTATGGTATTTGTTCAGGTTTGCAAATACACCAGTCATGTTATGGTCATGGTATATTCCATGCACACATTTAATACGCCTACTCATAATGCATGCCATACATGTTCACGTGTTGTTGCTTTTAACTGCACTGCATCACAGTGGTCACCATGATGGTGTATCTGAAGGGTATGTCAGCCTCTTGCAATATAACTAACATCCTGTCATTGCAAAATGTGTGGAAAGAGATGAACATGATGGTGGGGCAAATGGCCTACAGTAGGGATATGTGTGAAACATCACCATTATACAGTGCTACAGCAGTGTATATACCATTATTACAATGGCAACTGTTACAGATCTACACTATGGCATATCACAATACTGCAGCCCACAACCCTTACAACCTGCAATGTGGTCCTAACATGAGCAATGTGTGTGATATGGAATAGTATGTTAGGACAGCAAATATGGGGAATACATACTTTTACAAACACTGGAAGCATATGTGTGCACACACTTCAGATAATATATAGTGGAAGCAGCTGTTGAGGTACTGACCGCATGCATTCTTCATGGAAA
Source organism: Protopterus annectens (assembly GCF_019279795.1). Lineage (NCBI taxonomy): Eukaryota > Metazoa > Chordata > Ceratodontiformes > Protopteridae > Protopterus > Protopterus annectens. The sequence goes on along the minus strand of NC_056746.1, from coordinate 1,221,398,864 downwards.
TGCACCTTCCAGCAAGTACACGTCCCCAATCTTACACCAAGAAATGGTCTGCTGTCCAAGACATTTGGCCGTCAAATGTGACCACTTACCTGCAACAGAGGCAGCCGTGGCTTGCACATATTTTACATGCCATGGCATGAACCCCATACCTAACAGGTAGCACTCAGGGGTTGGACATGTAACCATACCTCACCATTGCATTTACCATGGCAAACAGTGCAGACAGTCATGTATGTGGTGAGGATGTATGGGGCAGGAATAAAGTAGGAAATAAACAGATGGCCATCCAAGACAGATGATTTCACATGTAGCACACCAGTCATGCAGGCTGCCTAGTAACTTGCCACAACACTGAGGGAGTTGCAGGAAGATCTAGCAAGTACTAGCTGTGAGGTACCCATGTCAGTAATTGCCTGGAATCTGCATACATGTTGGCTATGGGTTAGGGTAATCAGATGGGACAGTTGTACCACAGGAAACATCAGCCAGGCCTCTCTACAGGTAGTGTATGTATAACAGAAAAGGTCCCCAAAAGGCATGCATTGCAATGTGTACTGTGGTCTACAAAGACCACGTTGGAAACCTATAGACAGTATCAAGTAAGATACATGTGCTGCACAACCAAAACCTCACCACACCTCAGGCCCACCATCTCAATCTGTACCATGCTAATGCCAGTGTACACCTATATGTTTGCCATTCATTAGCTGGGACTAGGCTGTTACACATGGTGTTCAGTGTTTGGGGTACTGCAAACTGATACACAAGTGTAGGCCATAGTTGTCAAGCATCTGCAAAAAGGCTGAAGGTAGAGAAGGGGTGTCATCATGACACAGCAGTGCACTACAGCAGGGATCAAAAAGGATGCTACAAATGGCTGTATCTGCACACAGTCAGGGCCAGGAACTGTGGCAGACATAACCCTGACTCCACAGCAATAGAAACGGCAGTTTGTGAGCTCCAATGAATGTGCACATATGAGTTGACCTTGCAACCATGCAGAGTTGGGGGACATGTGTAGGGCAGACTGACAAAATACTGGCAAATACAGATGGCCCATGTTAGTATACCCCTGTCAGGAATAGTGACTACTGTAGTACACATAGTAGGTGTAACAAACCATCATGATAAGGGCATGCACACATACGCACCCATGAAGTGTATGTATCTCAAACAGCATAAGCACAACTAACACATTTGTTTGACACTGCATTTGAATGTACAGGTCACATATCAGACTCATGTAATGTTAACATATGCAGTAATGTGGTCCCATGGCATATCAAGGAAGAGGGCATCATATCAATAAGGATGTGTACACTCCCAGTAGCCACGGCAAGGTTTGATGGTTGTCATTGTAATTGCATCATATTAGCCATACATGCACCGCTGATGATGACATCTGTAAATCAGACATCAGGCATTCACAAATGACATCTGGCCTCATATCATCCAAGGTATGTGTTGGACAAATGCGTAGGGGTTATGAGCAGCAGAGCACACATAACTGACACAGTAATGCACATTCAGCAATGGTGTGTACACCTGTGAGGTATGGTGCACAGTACATGGCAGGGAGCTGAACAGGTGCACAGCAATACTGTGTGCATGGGTGCAGTGTTTTCCAGGGGAAAGGGCATCACCTACTAACACAGCCCATGCATCACACACATGTATACTGTTGCTAGCATAGATTGACTATAGCTGCACTGCATGCTGTTGAGTACCATATGTCATGCATGTTGACAGATGGGTTATGGGAGGTCTGTGTGTAATATCTTCATACAAACTCACCTGTAAGTGTGTGTGTGTTGGGGCAGTATTTTGTCTGGAAGTGCAATCTGGTGGAGTGGAATGGGGTTGATGTATGTAGGATGTGTGTGTGTGTCCATGTATGCACATGTGTGATTGTGTGGTTGTTCATAGGTCTCAACTTCCCTTTGAAATTGTGCAGTACATGGACATGGACTGACACATGAGACACCAGGAATACTTGTCTGACATGCAATATCAGGACAACTGATAGTATATTAACATCTATAGCATGGAACATGCATTGGGAGGGAAACAAGACACCAGGTACACTGTTATAATTGCAATCAGCAGAAAGGTGAAAGAATACCTACATATGCAGCACTCCAGATGCATTGGGGAATTACTAGACAACACCAGTGAATGTTTTCAAATATTACTCTTGTCCACATAATAAGTTAATAGAGCAACAGATCTTGCATCTACTGAGCAATAGTTATGTATGACACTCCAGTGCGTGACATTATTGAGTGACTGTAGTAGCCCCTAACATATGGGGGCCATGCTCACGATGTCTGGACAAACCCAGGGTGAACACTGGATGACAACAGTGAGTCTTTGTAAAACTGACTCTAATCATGTCAAAGAGGTAATGGAGTAACACTTCATGCACAGAACCCAATCTGAAATACAAAAGGTGGGGGCGTATCCATATTCATCAAGGATACCCACACCTCCAGGTTAGTGGCACAGCACAATGCTTCAGAGATCATCCACGTGCAATTAACAATGGGCAAAACTGCAATTCAAATTGTAGCTTGCTACAGATCACCCACCATGACCCAGGACCCTCACTCCGCATTTCTGGAAACACTGGTAAACATAAAGGTCCTACCAAATACTCTATTACTGGGTGATTTCAATTACCCAAACATTAACTGGGAGAACTACTCAAGTACTAACTCCCTTGCCCAACTTTTCCTAGACTTTATAAACTCAAATGCCCTGGTTCAACTGGTCAACACTCCCACCAGAGGTGACAACATATTGGACCTGGTCATCACCAACATGGGCGACCAGTGTTCCACACCAGAGGACAACCCCTTGCTGGTTAGAACTCACCATAAACAAATCACTTTGGATATCCGTATTCCGCCCCCACCCCCGGACAAGAAAGCCACCATGAAAAACTTTTCAAAAGCAAACTTCACGTTACTTAACACCGAGGTGGAAAGTTTCAAAGCCCCCATGCTGAAGGATAATACTGTCCAAGCTGCAAAATCCTTTACTAATACGTTCCATGGGCAGCTACAAGAATGCATGGATTGTGCCATCCCAAGCAAAACCAAGAATCACTCCTCCAAGAAAAGGAAACCAGTCTGGTGGACTCCTGCCATAAAGAAACTATACAATAGAAGGAGGAAACTAGTATAGAAAAAGAGTAAAATCCCAAAAAGGGAAGACACCCCTGATCAGTATCAGCAAGAAACTACGATCCCTCATAAAATCATCCAAGGCGAGCTTTGAAAGAAAAATTGCCAAGGACTCCAAAGATAACCACAAGGCATTCTTTAGCTATGTCAAGAATCTAAGTGGCAATGCTCAAATCTGCTCGGAGTTAGTGCAGAATGGCACAATGAACTGACCAATATTACCAACATCCTGACAGACAGGTTCAGCACAAACTTCACACCCCTCTCACTCCTAAAAGGGCCCATAACCATACCAGAAGAATGTTTAGTCCCTGAAATCACAGACACTCAGGTTAAAACAGCCTTCTCCAAACCCAAAAACTCAGCATCAATGGGACCGGACTGTGTCCCAGGCTGCATCCTACACAAGCTCAAAGACGAACTAACCCCTCACCTAAACACACTGTTCAAACTCAGCCTCTCCACAGGCTACATACCAATAGAGTGGTGCACAGCAACGGTTATTCAGCTCCACAAAGGTGGAGCCACAACAGACCCCGAAACTATCGCCCTATAAGCCTGACTAGTTTGGTCTGCAAGGCTATGGAGCGCATCAACATGGAACTCATTAACAGAGACATTGGGAACCTTCAAACACTGGACCCTACCCAGTTTGGCTTTTTTAAGAGCAGATCATGCCTCCTAAATCTGGTGGACTTCTTTGAGACAGTTACTAAAGCTATAGATGAGGGGAAAGGTGGTACACACAGCCTACCTAGACCTCACTAAGGCCTTCGGCACCATTCCCCATTCTGGTATTATAGACAAGCTCACCAGCCTGAACATAAACCCCTACATCACAAGATGGGTTGCCAACTGGCTCATGGACAGAACCCACATGGTGAGAGTTGCGGAAGCTGGGTCCATCTCTAAACTGGTTACAAGTGGTGTTCCCCAGGGCTCAGTCCTAGGACCCCTCTTGTTCGGCATATACTTCTCAGAGGTACAGGCAAGCACAGGGAGGACTATGGCTGACCAAGTTCACAGACAACTGCAAACTAGGAGCTATAATTGACTCTTCAGCTGATGCAGACATCCTCCAAAAGGGTCTCACTGAGATGGATACCTGGTGTCAAAATCATGGCCTCAAGCTAAATGCCAAAAAGTGCATAGTCATCCCCTTTGGAAAAAACAAAGTACCCACAAACTACCACATAGATGGTAGTCCCCTAAATAAGGAAGATGTAATAAGAGAGATCTGGGGACCCAAGTAGATAGTAATCTCACCTTTGATAATCACATTGCCAAAGTGGTTAGAAAATCCTTCTACGTGACCCACCTAATCACAAAAGGGTTCGCATCCAGATCAAAAGGGGTCATTGCGCCCCTCTACTCATCACTCATCAGACCCATCTTAGAGTACAATGCCCCATTTGGGATGTACCTTACAAGACAGCTAAAACAGCTGGAAAGACCACAGAAGTACCTCACCAAGAGGATCAATGGCCTCAAACAGATGCTCTATGCAGCTCGACTGAAGAAACTCCAGTTGTACTCGGTTGCATACCACCTACTCAGAGGTGAACCCAGAATTGATGGACATGCTCCACCTAAAGGAAACCTTATCCCCTCGAGCCACACTCTCTAGGGATCTAAACCTGTCTACAACAATAAATAGGGATAGATTTCTGTCCCAGAGACTTTCCATGCTTTGGAACAAGATCCCAATCTACATTAGGCAGAGCTCCTTGCTAACACTCTTCAAAAGAAATCTTGACGAGTGGATGGGAAACAGAAACTTTACCTCGGGGATCACTTCAGTGGGTCTGCTGGACAGAGGCACAGGGAACTAATCTAAGGGGACGGTGAAAGCCAACACATTCTGGCTAGGCTTATAAATGCCTTCGGGCAGATAGCCTAGTACCCACCTATGAACCTATGATCACTTGTCAAGGCAATTACAAGAATGATACATTAATGATTGGTATTAATGAGTGTAGTTTCCAAGTGTGATGCAGGATGGGAAACTGAAGAGAATAAACTTGGGACAGTCTGTAAACTCAGGGACAGGTACGTATTATGGTGGAATGTCAGAGTGTGTGTGTGTGTGTGTGTGTGTGTGTGTGTGTGTGTGTGTGTGTGTGTGTGTGTGTGTGTGTGTGTGTGTGTGTGTGTGTGTGTGTGTGTATGTGTGTACTGTTACGCAATGACGTACAGGTCTTAAAGTGCATTTCTTGTTTTCCCCTCACAGGTGGAGAGGTGGGTCAGGGTCCCTCCTGCAGGCAATCTGATGTTGTTGTCCATACAGACACTGAAAATGATGATAGGTGTGTCGAGGCACAGGTGGGGTTGTCAGAGGACGAAACTGCGCCATTGTTTGACATCCCCCTGTTATCCACCCCATCCCCACACACAGTCACAGTGCCTATAGATACCCCATCATTAGTGGTCATGGCAGAAGGACAGCTGGTAGTTGGTGGCAGTGCACAGGACAGTGTGGTATCTACGGCTGCTGTGTCTGGACACAGCAGCCATAGCTAGATGTCCAGCAAGGTACCACATAGGCAGATGTACAGGGGTGCTCATTGGAGGGCTGCTGGTCATTGTGCCCCTGGCAGAAATGCCACATCTGGTACCACCAGACGCATGTTTCAGGCTGTCATGGAGGTGCAGGCATGTATGGAATGGTACACCAGAAAGGGTCTGAGGCTCTAGAGGACTACTCTTTCAGATGTAACTGACAACATCCGTGATCTTACAGGTGCCCTCTGTTATTTTACAGAGGTCATGGATAGATGGTGGGGTGAAATGGTGGGACTCATCGATCCTGGACTGTCCATGCTAAAGCATGTGGTGGGAGTGGTGCGATGGTTACATGGACATAGGCCAGCAACACCAACAGCTGGAGGTTGATGTGGACATGCAAGGACACTAAGCCGCTCCCATAGTGGCAGTACCAGCCCCAGCACTTCAGGGGTGGTACTGCCCACAACACACCACAGCAGGCCATATGCATGTGGCCCTGGCCAGTCCCAGGAAGGACCTGGTTACAGCAGACATATGTCATCATCAGGGGAGAGTACCATATCGAGGCTTGTACCTGGACATGTTCGTGGAACCCCTGGCAGGCACAGTTCTCGTGTCCATGGCTGGAGGTGGTGAACTGCGCACCCTGCCAGGTATAGTCTGCAGCTGTCCAAGAAACACCTGTATAGGGCAGCCACATGGCAGAACTGTGTGTATGCATACTCACACACAATGCAAACACACCTAGGGTAACCCCATACCTACACAAACCACATCACCTTGCCCATATCAGTAATTAAAACCTCTCACTCACATACATGGTGTCAAACGTATGGCTCAGCCTAGGTCTCTGGCAAACCAACAGCATACCCTGTGCATATGATGATACCTGTGCCAAATCCCTGTCATCCATAGCATCGATGCAGGGACAGGCTAATACGGTTCTGAAGAACATGGTGACTGTACTACACTGTACCAATGTACTGCTGTAACATTTAATGCTTACATGTTAGGAAGTGTAGCTGTCCAGCCATGATGCATTATAGCTGTTATTAACATTGAGTGATTGTGGTCTCCATAATGTTATCCGTTTGTGTTGTAGGTGTCCATGTGTCAGCAGGAGGATGGTCTGCTGTCATATCTCACAAGGGCTATGGCACTGTGGTGAGACCTTGGCTGTGGCATATCCTGAGTACAGGTGAACACATGTCACAGGTCTGTATAACAGTTACTGCCTGTGCCACATTGCCGATAGGTCTGGGGGTGGTGTATATAGGTGAGTGCATGGTTGCTGCTGTTAGCAGCCCTTCTAGCAGCCCTTCTACAGTGGACAATTGTAGTTGTACTGGGTGGTACACATCACATGTTTGTGTATATCACACAGAGGCTTTGGTGTTGATGCACTGCACAGAGAATACTGTACATATGGATGGATGTATGTACTTGTGCAAGAATCCCATTGTAGCCTATGTAATTCCACCAAGCCAGACTATGCAGATCAACATATTGTGGAATAACCAGTCTGCTAGTTTAATGCCATTGATGATGGTACCGGCTGGGTATATGTCCCCTTCCCCAATGTAGTGCAATCCTCAACACAGTAAAGATATCTGTGCTGGTGTGAGTGGCCCACCCCTACCCTTTGGAGGGTGAGAGGTGCTGTAGAACCACAGATAGTGTGATAGACAACTACCTAACTTCTTAACATGAACTGTACAGTATTACGGGAAACTACATGGGGGGATACACTCAGCAGCAACTGCAATGAGGTTGACTGTGTCCACAATAGCCACACTCAGCTATATATACCAACCCCAGTATTGCTGCACACTTATACAGTTTGGAAGAGGCCATTTACACATCTATCACTAGTTGTGATGGAATGTATGCCCACAGGATGATACCTGTGACAAGTTAGCATATGCCACCCAGTTCTTGGACAGATAACCCCTTGAGACATGTATATTATGCAACCTGAAGTAGATTCCTCCACATGCATGCACACTCTTACTTGGCAACACTGGGACTAGTATGTAGTGCTACTGATGTGTGTGGTTTTAATTGCACACACCACACAGCTTTTAGGGTGAAGTATGTTTCAGGTTACATGTTACATGCAGAACATCACCAGGCATGTACAGTATGGTAATGGGAGATGTAATGGTTGTATATGGACAATACATAGTGTGCCATACCATCATATACACATTGACAAACACATAACAGTCTAAACCACATCTGAGAGACCTGGCCCTATCAGTGCTAACTACCTTGTCAGTGTGTCCATTGTGTTGCAGGTAGGTTGCACACAGCACATGCATAAATGGGCTGGATGGTGTTATCAGTTACCTGTATGGTTGGTGGTGACAGTGGTCACCATACAGTGGTACATGGGGCATGTACTGGGGGTACCATGATGTAATGACAGTATACTCAGCACCCACACCCCACTGTGGATATTGTACACACTGGAACCCATGATGACACTGACATACCCACCATCACACATTGACAAGGACTGCAATACAACCCCTTGTCCATCCCAAGAGTGCTATTACAGGGATATGCATCTAATGCACATGTCACAGGCATAGTAGGGTGATGCATTGTCTTGTCTCTCCTATGGGCAGCAACATCAATGTTCCTAATACTGTGTGGCAATGCGTATTGTAATAGGAGTATGTAGCCTCATAATGCTGTACCCTACATATATACACACATGCACACATACACACACTTGTCGGAACTCAGTGGGTATCCCATGTCTATCAACCCATTTGTACAACAGTGTTGTGCTGGTACTGCAAGGTCCAGGTAGCCCTTAGGGAGAGGAGCATAACAAGGTACTTGTAATATCCGGTACAGCAGCAGCCACATCTAGCTATGGCAGTGGGTGGTGCGGTGGGTGTTAAGGGCCTCAGGGTATTCCCAACTACATGTCTACAAACACACAGACACTGATATTCTCAGTAATGCACACATATACATTTGTCAGTACTGGGGTGCATCAGTGCAGGTGTTCAAAGGTATGTACCAGGCTATTGTCCATGGATAGATGGGAAGTGTAGGGGATGTGTGTACAGTGGTATCATGCCATCTGCCATGTGCCAGCAGGCCATCTATCAACAGACACCACTGTGATGACCCTCAAGGTGAGAGTGACATGCATCAACCAATCATCTAGGTGCCTCCTGCAGAAGGCCGGTGAGGTGCTCCAGTTGACATGTATGCAACATGTATTACATAACATGGTTAGTGTCTGTCTTGGAGACCTCTACCCAAGCATGTTCTGTTGACTGTGGTAGTGTAGTTGAGGTATCCATGGCACGTGGTGTGTACAGGGTGTTGAGTCCTATCTGTGGCATTTATAACACAGCTGGGCAGACATGTCAGTGTCAGTCAAGCATAGATTGCCTGTAAGTATCCAAGATGGATACCTGACATATGCACATCTGTACAGAGGACTGACAGACATCAATTTACTAACTAGCTATGCATTAGGATGAATGTATTGACAGATGTCTGACACCAATAGGTATGCCATTACTACATGATGGCAGCCCTCACTTGACATGTGCTATACACACAGTAGTCTACAGTTATTTTCCACATGTCAGATCATTATCCAGTAGGAAATATTTAATAAGACACAGCTCACACACCAGGAACATGACAGTGAGGACTCAGAACCCATCTTTGCATACAGGGGTGTTTGTTTCCAGGACTACAATTAGCAATCTACGCTTACTTGGGAAAGCACTGCCAACAGTAGTAATGTAATGATATACTACATGCCAGTGTGACTGCATATAACCTGGGATACTACCCATGTATGTAACACATCATATGGATAAGAGTGTTGTACAAACCATATATACTCAAGTGTCCCAGACAGTAGACTCACACTCCTTGCTACTGTAATGACAGCACATAGAACCATGTTATGTACATGGCATTGCATACACATATTCCAGATGTCATTACCCTTCTATTTTATCAGACTGGGACATGTGCACTGGTTATCAGGGCTGAGCCATGCTTAGCAGGTGTCAGCATTGCTGCAATATAACACATAAGCACATTGGAACACTGGTAATTGAAGCCTACACGGTGTAAGTGCCCGTACGTTTAACCGTACCTTAGGACCACTTAGCTTCACACAAACACACTTAAAACTTCTCAGAACTGCCTTAACAACTCTGTGTCCAACAGCCCTTGCACTGCCCACCATCAAAATAAATGGCCCTTGCAGGTCTTGAACCCAGGACCCTGTAAGCTATAGTCACAACAGTTAACCACTACGCCATGACAGCTCTGAAGACAGTTGTTGTTTTTCCAATATTTCTGTCAGTACATACATTGTATAGTCTTGAACAATTGCTGTGACCTCTACAATTGTGTATTAATTGTTAGTGATATTACTATTGTACCACATATGTTGTTATATCTAGATATACACATACCAGATACATACAGTGTGATACATCTGGGAAGGTATACACAACAGTAATGTTTACACATGGCAAGGCTATGGATATATAATATACATATGTAGATATATGTGTACATGTACATACACATAAATATTCATATATATGTATTTACATACATTTGTATAGTACTTCATATATATGGCCATATATTTCTCTCTCTCTCTCTCTTTATATATATATATATATATATATATATATATATATATATATATATATATATATATATATATATATATATATATATATATATATATATATATATATATATATATATATATATATATATATATATATATATATATATATATATATATATATATTTTTTATGTGGCGATATATATGATGTAGATATCTATAACTAAATGTACATATATATCTATATAACTGTATATGTGTAGACATATATAGATGTGTATATGTATATTATATACATATATATATATATATATATATATATATATGTGTGTGTGTGTGTGTGTGTGTGTGTGTGTGTATATATATATAGATATATATATATATATATATATATATATATATATATATATATATATATATATATATATATATATGTGTGTGTGTGTGTGTATGTAGATGTATATATATATATATATATATATATATATATATATATATATATATATATGTTTACCATATGTCTAGAACATGGAATGGAGTCATACCTCAGCACCAATAGTCTCAACATCTTCGTGCAAGGGGATGTCATGTATGTATTGCAGGTATATATGTAGACTGCTGCTACTGTAACAGGGGTTGTCTTAACAGAAATGTTGTATGTGGGAGGTCACATCTGCTATTGACATGCACGCCATCAGTTACTGATAGACATCCTAAGGTCATCATAGTACAGTACCACTGATATCACAGTAATGGTCCTGTGGACTACAGCAGAGATCTGACCAATAAATGTGGACAGTCTGACACACTCTGGTCAGTCCAGAGGTATACACTGATCCCCTTAGTGCAAGAAATGTGGACCAAGCCTGACAATGTGGATGTTAATAGCCATGTAAATGGGTATATCACATAAAAAAATGGACTATTTCTGCCCACACAGTTTATGCATCATACACTCCTGTCTGTCCTGACACTTAATAACTGGTGGTACAGAGGTCACATGGCCACATACTACCCACTAGTTAGTGACATACATCTGTACAGCATCCCACTGCTTTGTCAGAACTACATGACAGTTATTTTGGCCCGGCAGCACATGACATCACACTGGGTAATTACACTAAGCTGCTAGGTATGTAACAAAGCACTGTGCAAACTACAGGCAGACTGCTACAACACTGGCCTGCATTTCTTATGGGGGAATACACATGCACCTGCAAATATAGCAGGCTCTACAGGCATGTCAGAGCACAGAGTAACAGACACCTGTGTGAAAGTGCATACCCACAACTAATGTGAACACAGCCACAGCTACATATGGTAAGTGAGCTTAATATTATATTATATGGACTGTCTGATCAACACCATCCTCATATGTGGAACTCACACACTAACCCTACAAATACTGGGCCACTACACAGTGTGGCCCGATGCCTGTCTGTGGTATGGGACATGTGTGTGTTTGGCCCGACAAACATGTAAGCCAATAGGGTAACATACACTGGAGCAGCATGTAACATCAGATAGAACAGAACCAAGAACAATGACATCTACCACAGTCTGTACACAGGCCACGGTACATATTTGCAATACACACACTGTTGACAATCACCATAAGTACACAGACCTCAATACTGTACACACAACCACAGAATGCCCAGGTTATGTCCTCAAATATAACCCCTACTATACATAATATGCCTAGCTGTCTGATATCTCATTGGCTGGTTATCAGGCATGAAGTCAATAAATAATGATGTACAGAACATATGCACGTCTTACTGAATGACATATGTACAAAGGTTGACAGAGTTGTGGCTGGAGGCACAAACACAGGGCCAATATTGACATGTTGCTGTGATAATCTTATACATTTACTGTTGTAACAGGGTTTGTTGTGACATATGACCTATGAGGGATATGAAGTCAGTAACTCTCATGGTTGTCACTATGTACTGACTGTAATCCTTAAACTATGCTTCTGCAGTTCTAAGATAGGTAATCTGTGAGTAACATAAGACACATAAGACTCCAAACACTGGCCAGTCTGCAGATATCCCTAGAGGGGGAGTTTCCACAAGCACATAACTCTGTCATGATGGGTATTAAATCATGTAGACCAGCCATATCTACACACACCCTTTAGAATCAACATTACTCCAAATGTAGAAGAGCAACACTCTTACATTCTGTAGTCGTTTCTGGAACTTCCCCCTCCTGTTGGCCTGTCTCCACAGTGTATGTTGTTAGAGGTATATCCCACTACCATCTCTGATGCTTTGCCAAACACTGATATGAAGTACTGCTCACAGTGAATGAAAAGAACCAACACCCACATGATGTTCCTAGTTATAGGAGTGTGTTTCCATGCAATTGGCTATGGGAATGTTACCACCGCTGTTTCACATGCAATCAGCTACTGGTTGACTGCAATCTGTGCAGAGGCCATCAGCTGACCATGAACATCACTTACAAAACACAAGCTGCTGCCTAAGCAAAGCAGGTGTACTTCTCCACATCCACCAGAGAAGGAGTGAGAGAGACAAACAGAGACAAAGTATGACAGAGAGAGTAAAACCAAAGCATGTTTGTATCACACACTTACCAGTATAGGGTTTCAAACCTCTGCCTATGTATTGCGATTACATGTCTATGCAGTTATTTCATGCACCACAGAGCTTACATGATGGGAATCTGTCCAAAGGTATATTTGACAGTGAGTGACATCAACAACAGTGATAAAGGAGGGATAAGGTAGGTGTAGTACACATGCCTGTCCACAAGAACAGGTGTCAAGGTCGACACAGCCACAGTCTCTCAGGGACTCACACACATTATCACAATTGGCAGGGTCAGAGTTAGACTTCCTAACTAGCTAGTTTACCACAATACAGTAATATGCAGGTATCACATGCACCAAAGGAGTTATCAGGATGATATATGGGCAAAGAGTATGTCAAGGTGTCTGACATCAGAAGGCATGCTTCAGTAGGCCAATGGGAGTTGTAGTGAGTGTGAATGGTGTCCAAATCAAACTCCACACACACATGCAGACACAGGTTTTCCAGTACTGACATGCATGGTTGCATTGCTTCACAGGTGTGTAGTGGTTGGCTGTTCCAGAAGGCTGCACAAGGCTAGGTAAAGGGTATACCTTGGCAAAAGAGAACATAACAATGGTCTGTAGTGTGGCTCAGGGGTGTAGTGTCTGGATTGGCCACACAGGTGGGTATTGTATTCACCATCCAGTCATCTGGGTCACTATTGTGGGTAGCCAGTGCTGTGCAATGCTTGCCATATTTGTGTTTTATATTCCATAACATGGATGGCGTCTGGGATGTGCACACATCCCATATGCATGCTCTGTGACATGTGGAAGTGTAACTGGGGTGTCTAGGGCATGTTGTGTAGGCAGATTGTCATTATAGTATGTGCCATTCCTGACCTCATGTGATGAGAGCTGGCAATGGACACCAGGTTGACCCTGCACCTACAGTGACAGCATGATACAGGTATTCAATGGTGTCAGTGTCATCTGTCCATACAGGGCATATGTATAAGGCACGCTATGTCCTTTGTGGGTTACATTTGCTAGCTCTACAGTTGTTGCATACATCCAGTAGGGAACATTGCAAAAGAGCACTGTATGCAAAGATTTGCCTATTGTAGGGATGGGACAGGGTGCCATGCTCTCTGTAGTCCACTGCAATCACTCCATGGTTGCTATCTGTCAGCAATATGCAGGGAACTACCAACATAGTGGTTGTTGCCTAGCCAAGTGTGTTTGTGTATGAGACATGGGTAGAGGGTGTTCTCTGGGTAATACAAGGGTTGCCTATATGGTTCCCCAAGCCATGATGTCACATGTAGGGGTATGGATTGTCTACCCCAGACTCTCTGCTGTTTGACATCTGTTATACTTGTAAGGTGGACATTGTGACATGTAATAGGCCCACCATATAAGAAATTTGCAAAACTCACTCAACACCGAGTCCTGTTACTACACACTCACAGCTACCTCAGCAGGATACGTATGACAAACACACACACCAAGTCTCAGAGTTGCCATGTCTGGGATTAGAACTCCTACCTAATTAGTACATCACACTACAGCATTACACAGTTATAGCATGCACTACGGAGATTACTGGGCAACTTTTCACCCAAAGGTGTATTTCAAAGTCAATGACAGCAGGCTTGCCAAAGTAGGAAAATGGAAGTTGTAGTGACTGTGAATGGCCTTAAAAGCATTGATTCCTACATAAGCAAACACACACACACACACACACACACACACACACACACACACACACACACACACACACACACACACACACACACATATTCACACACAAAGTTTTACAGTTACCATGTCTGGGATTAGAACTCCTACCTAACTAATACCTCACACTACAGTACTATGCAGTTATAGCATGCCCTATGGAGATTACTAGACTTCTTCTTCCCCAAAGGTATATTGCAATGTGAATGCCATCAGCAGGCTTGCCAAGGTTGGGCAATGGAAAGTGTAGGTCATAGGTTCATAGGTTCATAGGTTGGTACTAGGCTATCAGCCCTATGGCCTATACTTGCCTAGCCCTGACAATTCCCTGGCTATGTCTTCCCACAATATTTACTTCCCTGGACCCCTGTCTATCAGGGCAACTGACATGATCCCTGGAGTCAATTTCCTATCTCCCATCCAATTGTCCAGGTTCCTTTTGCAGAGGGCCAAAGAGTCACTCTGCTTGACATGTATGGGCAGTCTATTCCAGAGTCTGGGGAGTCTCTGGGTCAGGAACACATCCCTCCAGCATGTATTGTTCATTGTGATGACAAGGTTTGTATCCCTGGAGCATGTGGCTGTGAGGGTTTTGGATTTCTTTAAGTGTAGCATGTCCAACATCTCTGGGTTTGACATGGCATTGTATGTTAAGCAGAGATTGTTTCTGAGTACATGATATGTGACAGAGTATAGCTGGATGATTTTCAGACAGTCAGCATAGGGCATCTGGTTTAGGCCTGTGATTCTTTTAGTGATGTATGTCTGCAGCCTTTCTAGATGTTGCAGATGTCTTGTGAGGTACATACCTAATGGGCCGTTGTAGTCTGTACTGGGTCTACTGAGAGATAACTACAGTGGGCCAATGGCCTCCTTTTTCCTAAATGTAAAGCTCTTAGGGATGAGGTGTTCCACATAGGTGGATTTCCTGACTGTTGTGGTGATGTGATTATCAAAGGTGAGACCACTGTCCACCTGTGTCCCTAAGTCTCTTATCACACTCTAGGTGTTTAGTGTACTGCCACATTTGTGGTACTGCACAGGTACATGTCCCATCCCAAAGGGGATGACTATACATTTCTTGACATTGATCTTGAGGCCATGGCTCTGGCACCAAGCATCTCTTTCTTTAAGGCTCTTCTGTAGAATATCCACATCATGTGGGGATTTAATATTGGCTCTCATTGTGCAGTCATCTGTAACCTTTGTTAGCCAGAGTCCCTTAGTATTGGCCTGTACTTCTGAGCCATAGATGCCAAACAAGGGTGGTCCCAGGACTGAATCCTGAGGTATTCCAACTGTCTCTTGTCTGGGACTGGAGTTGGTGTCACCTACGTTTAC
This sequence comes from Protopterus annectens, assembly GCF_019279795.1. Lineage (NCBI taxonomy): Eukaryota > Metazoa > Chordata > Ceratodontiformes > Protopteridae > Protopterus > Protopterus annectens. Next base: position 1,221,382,923 of record NC_056746.1, on the reverse strand, counting down.
AGTGTGGGTTCTTTCAGTACAGCAGTTGGCAGCCCATTGGGTGGCGTCAGGGTTAATGGCCAGTTTGGTACATTTATCTATGATTCCAAATGGGGGGGTGGTGTTGAAGGTCTTGGCGAGGTCTGGATAGGCTGTGTAAACCACCTGACCATCGTCCACTGCTCTGCAGACTGATTCAAAGTTGTCAGTCAGGTTCAGGTGACATGATCCATCCTTCACAAACCCAACCTGGTTGGGGTCCAGTGTTTGCAGATTGCCAATGTCTTTGTTTTAATTTCCATGATAATACATTCCATGGCCTTTCAGATCAGGCATGTCATACTGCTGGGGCTGTAGTTCCCATGATCCAAGGTGGATCCTCCCTTGTAGACTGGGATAACTGCAGCTGTGCACCATACAGTGGGCACGCATCCTGAGGTGTGGCTATGATTAGACATGGCACATAGATGAGGTGCCAGTTCATTTTGTAGTTCATGTAGTACACAACCCAGGATATTGACTGGTCCCATGGATGCAGTTGTCTTAGATCTGGAGAGTGTGTTTTTTACCTGTGTGGCTGTTATTGCCGGAATCTGGCAATCTTTCAGTGTTGAGATGGGCCCTTTCAGGGTGGGAGGCGGGTGCAGTTGGCACTGAATCGATCTGCCAGGTTATTGGCAATATCCTTGGGAGCAGTATATTTAATACCATCCTGTTGTAGATCAGAGCAAATCTGAGCATTGCCATTGAGATTCCTGACATAGCTATGGAACAGCTTGCAGTTTTCTTTGGCATCTTTGGCTATATTATGTTCGTAACTAGCTTTGGAGGATATTATGAGGGATCTCAGCTTCTTACTATGGCTGGTAAGGGAGTATTTTGCATCCTGGAAATTCCCTCGTTTCTGCAACAGTTTCTTCCTTTTGATGTATAGTATGTTTATGGCAGGGGGCCACCACATTGGCTTCCTTTTCTTGATGGGGAGTGCCTTGGTTCTATATTGGATGGCACGATTCATGCACGAGTGGATGTGCTAGTACAGTGCCTTCATGTAGGATTCAGTAGTCATCCTTTCAGTTCCCATCTGCATGGGTGTCATGACGTTTGTCATGTCTGACATGTGTAGCATGACGTTGGCTTTGGAGATTTGTGTCATAGAGGTTTCCTTACTGGGGTATGGGTGAGGGATGTGGATGTTAAGGGTGATTAGCTTATGGGCATACCTGAACACCGATGGGGTGACCATAGGTGTGGAACCTTGATTTCCCATGTTGGTAATGGCCAGGTCTAGGATATTTGGGCCCTTGGCAGGACTATGGGTTACTTGATCCAGGGCATTGGGAATTATGACTTCCAAGCAACGTTGGGCACACGTGTTGGTACACAAGTAGTTTTCCCAGTTAATGATAGGGTAGTGTAAGTCACCCAGCATTAGGTTGTTTGGTTGTATCATAATATTTCCCAGTATGTTTCAAAAGGTGTAGTGTGAATCTTGGGGCATGATGGATGATCTTGGATAGCAGTCTTACCTAGTGTTAGTTGCACTGGGGGTATTTCAGATGTATTTGGTTGGGCATGTAGCCTTGTGGTGTGAATATCCTTGTTGAATATGGACACTCCTTCACCTTTAGTGTTTTGGTCCTGGTTTGGTGGCCAACAGGTGTGGTAAGAGCTGTACCTGGTATTGCAAGGGTGCTCTCTGGAGTCTTGGATCAAGTCTCTGTTACTGCACAGATATCAATGTTCTCCATTTTTAGGAGTGCCTAGTGACTGTGAATGGCCACAAGAACATTGATCCCTAAACACAATCAAACACAGAGTTTCACAGTTACCATGTTTGGGATTAGAACTCCTACCTAACTAGTACTTCACACTAAAGCATTACACAGTTAGAGGATGTGCCATGGAGCGTACTGGGCTATTCCTTCTCCAAAGGTGTATTTCAAAGTGAGTGACATCAGCAGTCCTGCCAAAGTAGTGAATTGGAAATTGTATACTCCACTAGATCCACTAACCCTGCTTCTAATGCTATACATGATCGACTGAGAGACTGGTTGAAAAAGAATGTGGTTTATTCCCTACTACTTCTGAAAGCGAAAAGATGAATGTGGATACTAGGTTAGTGACTTTAGAAATTAAAATGCACAAAGTTCGTGCCCTTCAGTGCGATAACACTTACCTGAAAAAAAGTATTGTAAAAGGGAGGGTTCCTAAAGGTCTTCGTGCCTTTAGGTTCCCTAATGGAATTAAGAAAGGCCAGGTGGAATGTGAAGAACTTTTAAAAATGTTTGATAGGCACGGCATTGAATTGATGGACTTTATTGTAAAAGTGAACAATAAAAGAATTAATGAACTGTTGAAAGAGATTGATGAAATCAATAGTTTGATTCTAAATGATTTTAATTTTAATCAATATTCTTTTAGATATAATATTATTTTTGATAAAGTTGAGAATGAAGTGTGCAATAATATAGATAGAAAGAAAAAGCAATTGTTGAGAGATGAGTATAACTACAAACACGGGTTGGCATATCCACTACCTAAAGCATACTTGGACACCACTATGGGTAATAATAATGTTTCGACCCCTATGGTCTCTTCAAATCAAAATGTTAACAACAGACACAATAGTAATGTTAATTCCTATGATACTGAATACCCACCATTAAGGAGGTCGGAAAGGAATTTTAATAAAAATCAAGGTAGATCTGATAACCCTGATTTTTTAGGGGCCAGGGGTAAAGGGAGATTCCAATAAAAGCATCGGAACCAATCCACTCGAAGAAAGAACAGTTACGAGTTAGTCAAGATTCTGGGGTGAACAGCCTGTCTGAGGAAACCATTCGTTCTGCAGATGGACTTGTGTTCTTTTATAAGGGCTTTAAAATTTACAATTATGCAGGAATAGAACTGAGTAAGGATTTATTCCATTTGTTAATGAGAGGTTTAAAATGTGTTCCCTCTGTTAGAGAAGACGTTAGTAGAACTTTAACTGAACTAAAAATTTTTGTTAGAAAATTGAATCTTAAAATGTTAAATAGAGATAAAATAGGCATGGACAACCCAGAGAAAATGAGTGTGATTAGAAAGAAAAGTTGCTACAACCCCCCCCCCCTTACTACCTATTTTAAGCTCCTTTGAAAGTGAATGTTCACAGGAAATCTATAGGTCCCTTAATGAACATAAAAATAGGATGGTATGGCAATAGTAAATAATGTAGATTAACATAATAAAATTTTTTGTATGCTGAGTGATGAATCCAAATAGGAATTGGCCTCAAGGAATGAAATAAATCTTTCATATAGGAAAATTAAATTAATGTTGGAGGATTCATTATACCAGGGGGTCATTAACGAAGAAGTTTATAATTTTTTGAATGTGGAATACCCAACTATTCCCATCGCTTTTGGTATCCCTAAAACTCACAAGGATTTGGTTGACTCCCCTTACCGACTTATTATATCTGGTCATAACAGCATTACGTATCCCCTAGCAGATTTTATTGACCATGTAATTAAAAATGCTATAACCTCAGTTGAACATATATTAATTGATTCTTGGGATTTTTTATAAAGAATTAAAAATAAATTCTACAAAGAGGATATTTGTTTTTCTACTGTGGATGTAGTGGATCTTTTTACATCCATACCCCACGATCAAGGTCTAGATATGTTTCAAGATGTTTTCATTGCAGAAAGTAATTTAACTGGTGCTATGATCAATTTTATTGTTGGTTTGATGGAGTTAATTTTGAAAATATTTTTTTTACCTTTGGGGGTGAGTTTTTTAGACAAGTCAAGGGTGTAGCGATGGGTAATAGTTGCGCACCCACCTTTGCTAACTTAGTGATGTATAGATGGGAATCCATGTTTTTATTTAACACTTCCTTTAAGGACAATTGTTTTTTATACTTAAGGTTTTTAGATGATGTTTTTATTCTTTGGAAAAAAGAAGGGTCACATGTGAAGTTACTGGATCATTTGAACAAGGCATGTGACTATTTTAAATTTACTGGTTATACTAACAATAAAAATATTAACTATCTAGATGTTATTTTATACAACGATTCCATTACAAAAAGCTTCCAGTCTTGTTTATATAGAAAGCCCACTTTTTCTAATGATTATTTATAATTCACTAGTAACCATCCCACTTACGAAAAAAGGAATATTGTTAAGGGACAGATGGTTAGGGTTTTAAGAATGTGTTCAAATCTTGATTTTGTAAAAAAAGGAACTCAACCCCTTTTAGAAATGTTTGCAGTTAGGGGTTACTCATATTCCTTTGTCTCTCAGATTTGTGAAGAAGTTATGTAGCAGTGGGGTGATAGATATAAACCCCTATTAGGAGCGGATGATGACACACCAGCTACTAAGCTGCAAAAAGTTAATAACTTTTCGCAAGCCATGGCACTAACTTACGGTGAAACTTCGGGTAAGATCCAGAAAATTATTAAGAATAACTGGACTATGTTTAAGGGGAACAAGGAATTGTTCACAACAATTGATGAAAAGCCTTTATTTACGTATAAGATGAATAGTAATCTAAAATCCCTATTAGAAAATCAATATTCTACCAACAACAATAAATTAAAAGGGACATCTAAATGTGGGTCCTGTGAATATTGTAGATTTATTATTGAAGTTCCCAAACTTAACCTGTGCCCTTATAATATGGAGATCACCTTTATGGGGGGGTCTTGTAACACGGCAGGGGTGGTGCATTTAGCTACTTGCTCGGAGTGTGGATAATTTTATGTAGGGAAAACTGAGAGAAAATTGAGCAGAAGAATATACAAACACTGTTATAGTATCAAGAGAAAGGATGAGAAAAATGCATTATTTAAACATATCAAATTGTTCCCTTCACATTTTTTTAAATTTGGGATTTTGGAAGTGGTAGGACATGATTTTAGAAGTGGTGACAGGAACAACAAGTTGTTGAGGGCTGAAGTTAGATGGCAACTTAAACTTAATGCTAGTGAATTCCCTGGGTTAAATTAACATGTCAGCATTAAACACGAGTTAACATTTAGGGCCTTAAAACTCTGAACTTTTGGTTATGTGGCCCTTTAATAATTAGAATTATTTATGTCTTTTCATATGATTGTATTGTTTTAGTCTTTCCAATTTCGATTTCTTGCGCACTGTTTTACATTCTAGTTCTTTCATATACTTAGGATTTTAGTCATCATCAAGCACTGTCACTTTAATGGATTTTACTACCAATTAAGGGTTAATTATGTTAATGTATATAAGATTGTGTTGCTGTGATTTTGAATTGTTCTGATGAAGTGATATTACGAAAGCGTTTGACCTGTTATTTGTTTTTGTGAATAAACTGTATTTCTATGTACCGGTTGTGTTCCTGGGCTGTAGATATTGGCGTCAGAGTGGTTATTTGGTTTATTGGTTGTGTTTACCACTCTTACACCCTTTGGAGTTTATTTGTTGTATTTTGTGGGTGTTTGACAACTTTCTAAGCCCGATTCCGGTTATGGAAGAGCAAGATCTCTCGCCAGTATTTGAGGAGGAACTTGACTCTTTGCCTTTCCCTTGTGGCCAACAAGTGGAGGCTGGTAATGACAATCTATTTACTTTAATTTTGAACCTTTCCAATAAGGTTTCTGAACTTTAGGAGACTGTTACTAAAATGCAAAAATCAAAAAGTCCCGTTGTTATAGATAGGAGCGGAAACCAACCGGGAACTGATACTGATGTGGCACTTCCTGTTTTCCATAATCAGTGCCAGCAGCAGTGTTCTCGGAACGTTGAGAACCAAGTGCATCCTTCAACGAATTTAGGGCAAAAAGGTTTTAGATCCACTAACCCTGCTTCTAATGCTATACACGATCGACTGAGAGACTGGTCTAAAAAGGAATGTGGTTTATTCCTTACTACTTCTGAAAGCGAAATGACGAATGTGGATACTAGGTTAGTGACTTTAGAAATTAAAATGCACAAAGTTCGTGACCTTCAGTGCGATAACGCTTACCTGAAAGAAAGTATTGTAAAAGGGATGGTTCCTAAAGGTCTTCGTGCCTTTAGGTTCCCTATTGGAATTAAGAAAGGCCAGGTGGAATGTGAAGAACTTTTAAAAATGTTTGATAAGCACGGCATTGAACTGATGGACTTTATTGCGAAAGTAAACAATAAAAGAATTAATGAACTGTTGAAAGAGATTGATGAAATTAATAGTTTGATTCTAAATGATTTTAATTTTAATCAATATTCTTTTAGATATAATATTATTTTTGATAAAGTGGAGAATGAAGTGTGCAATAATATAGATAGAAAGAAAAATAAATTGTTGAGAGATGAGTATGACTACAAACAAGGGTTGGCATATCCACTACCTAAAGCATACTTGGACACCACTATGGGTAATAATAATGTTTCTACCCCTATGGTCTCTTCAAATCAAAATGTTGTTAACAACAGACACAATAGTAATGTCAATTCCTATGATACTGAATACCCACCATTAAGGAGGTTGGAAAGGATTTTTAATAAAAATCAAGGTAGATCTGATAACCCTGATTTTTTAGGGGCCAGGGGGGAAGGGAGATTCTGATACAATTATCGGAACCAATCCACTCGACGAAAGAACAGTTACCAGTGAGTCAAGCTTCTGGGGTGAACAAACTGTCTGAGGAAACCATTAGTTCTGCAGATGGACATGTGTTCTTTTATAAGGGCTTTAAAATTTACAATTATGCAGGAATAGAATTGAGTAAGGATTTATTCCATTTGTTAATGAGAGGTTTAAAATTTGTTCCCTATGTTACAGAAGACGTTAGTAGAACTTTAACTGAACTAAAAATTTTTGTTAGAAAATTGAATCTTAAAATGTTAAATAGAGATAAAATAGGCGTGGACAACCCAGAGAAAATGAATGTGATTAGAAAGAAAAGTTGCTACAACCCCCCCTTACTACCTATTTTAAGTTCTATTGAAAGTGTATGTTCACAGGAAATCTATAGGTCCCTTAATGAACATAAAACTAGGGTGTTCAATTTGTCTAAGGATGAAAAAGTGTTATTAGAGAAACCTAAGGCGGGATGAGAAAGTTAGATATATGAAACCCGACAAAGGTGGTGGCATGGCAATAGTAAATAATGCAGATTATCATAATAAAATTTTTTGTATGCTGAATGATGAATCCAAATACAAATTGGCCTCAAGGAATGAAATAAATCTTTCATATAGGAAAATTAAATTAATGTTGGAGGATTCATTATACCAGGGGGTCATTAATGAAGAAGTTTATAATTTTTTGAATGTGGAATACCCAACTATTCCCATCGCTTTTGGTATCCCTAAAACTCACAAGGATTTGGTTGACCCCCCTTACCGACTTATTATATCTGGTCATAACAGCATTACATACCCCCTAGGAGTTTTTATTGACCGTGTAATTAAAAATGCTATAACCTCTGTTGAACATATATTAATTGATTCTTGGGATTTTTTAAAAAGAATTAAAAATAAATTCTACAAAGAGGATATTTGTTTTTCTACTGTGGACATAGTGGATCTTTTTACGTCCATACCCCACGATCAAGGTCTAGATATGTTTCAAGATGTTTTAGTTGCAGAAAGTAATTTAACTGGTGCTATGATCAATTTTATTGTTGGTTTGATGAAGTTAATTTTGAAAAATTTTTTTTACCTTTGGGGGTGAGTTTATTAGACAAGTTAAGGGTGTAGCGATGGGTGATAGTTGCGCACCAACCTTTGCTAACTTAGTGATGTATAGATGGCAATCCATGTATTTATTTAACACTTCCTTTGAGGACAATTGGTTTTTATACTTAAGGTTTTTAGATGATGTTTTTATTCTTTGGAAAAAAGAAGGGTCACATGTGAAGTTACCGGATCATTTGAACAAGGCATGTGACTATTTTAAATTTACTGGTTATACTAACAATAAAAATATTAACTATCTAGATGTTATTTTATACAAGGATTCCATTACAAAAAGCTTCCAGTCTTGTTTATACAGAAAGCCTACTTTTTCTAATGATTATTTATAATTTACTAGTAACCATCCCACTTACGTGAAAAGGAATATTGTTACGGGACAGATGGTTAGGGTTTTATGAATGTGTTCAAATTTTGATTTTGTAAAAAAAGAAACTCAACTCCTTTTAGAAATGTTTATAGTTAGGTGTTACCCATTTTCCTTTGTCTCTCAGATTCATGAAGAAGTTATGAAGCAGTGGGGTGATAGATATAAACCCCTATTAGGAGCGGATGATGACACACCATCTACTAAGCTGCAAAAAGTTAATAACTTTTAGCAAGCCATGGTACTAACTTATGGTGAAACTTTGAGTAATATCCAGAAAATTATTAAGAATAACTGGACTATGTTTAAGGGGAACAAGGAATTGTTAACAACAATTGGTGAAAAGCCTTTATTTACGTATAAGATGAATAGTAATCTAAAATCCCTATTAGAAAACCAATATTCTACCAACAATAATAAATTAAAAGGGACATCTAAATGTGGGTCCTGTGAATATTGTAATTTTATTATTGAAGTTCCCAAAATTAACCTGGGCCATTATAATATGGAGATCACCTTTATGGGGGGGGGGGATTCTTGTAACACGGCAGGGGTGGTGTATTTAGCTACTTGCTAGGAGTGTGGACAATTTTATGTAGGGAAAACTGAGAGAAAATTGAGCAGAAGAATATACGAACACTGTTATAGTATCAAGAGAAAGGATGAGAAGTTATTTAAACACATCAAATTGTTCCCTTCACATTTTTTTTAAATTTGGAATTTTGGAAGTGGTAGGACATGATTTTAGAGGTGGTGACAGGAACAACAAGTTGTTGAGGGCTGAAGTTAGATGGCAACTTAAACTTAATGCTAGTGAATTCCCTGGGTTAAATGAACATGTCAGCATTAAACACGAGTTAACATTTAGGGCCTTGTAACTCTGAATTTTTGGTTATTTGGCCCTTTAATAATTAGAATTATTTATGTCTTTTCATATGATTATATTGTTTTAGTCTTTCCAATTTCGATTTCTTGCACACTGTTTTACATTCTAGTTCTTTCATATACTTAGGATTTTAGTCATCATCAAGCACTGTCACTTTAATGGATTTTACTACCAATTAAGGGTTAATTATGTGTAATGTATATAAGATTGTGTTGTTGTGATTTTGAATTGTTCTGATGAAGTGATATTATGAAAGCGTTTGACCTGTTATTTGTTTTTGTGAATAAACTGTATTTCTATGTACCAGTTGTGTTCCTGGGCTGTAGATATTGGCGTCAGAGTGGTTATTTGGTTTATTGGTTGTGTTTACCACTCTTACACCCTTTGGAGTTTATTTATGAATTTGAAATTGTAGTGAGCAGGAATGGCCTCAAAAGCATTGATCCCTACAGAGATAAATGCACACATTTCTACAGTTGCCATGTCTGGGAATAGAACTCCTTCCTAACTAGTACATCATACTACAGCATTACGCCATTATAGGACACATCACAGAGCTTACTAGGCTACTTTTTCCTCAAATGTGAATTTCAAAGTGAATAACATCAGCAGTCCTGCCAAAGTAGGGCAATAGAAATTGTAGTGAGTGTGAATGGCCTCAAAAGCATTGATCAATACACAAACATTTACAGTTGCTATGTTTGAATATAGAACTCATACCTAACTAGGTACATCACACTACAGCATTATGCAGTTATAGGATGCACCATAGAGCTTACTGGACTACTCCTTTCCCAAAGGTGTATTTCAAAGTGAATGATATCTGCAGCCCTGCAAGAGTAGGGCAATGGAAATTGCAGTGAGTGTGAATAGCCTCAAAAGCATTGATCCCTTCACAGACAAACACACACACACACACACACACACACACACACACACACACACACACACACACACACACACACACACACAAAGTTTTATAGTTGCCATGTCTGGGAATAGAACTCCTACCTAACTAGTACATCACACTGTTATAGGACACTCCACGGAGCTTACTGGGCTACTTGTTCCCCAAAGGTGTATTTCAAAGTGAATGACATCAGCGGCCCTGCCAAGGTAGGGCAATGGAAAGTGTAGTGAATGTGAATGGCCTCAAAAGCATTGATCCCTACACAGACTAACAAACACACACAAAGTTCTACAGTTGCCATGTCTGGGAATAGAACTCCTACCTAATTAATACATCACAGTAGAGCATTATGGAGTTTTAGGATATGCTATGGAGCTTTCTGGGCTAGTCCTTCCCCAAAGATGTATTTCAAAGTGAATGACATCAGCAGCCCTGCCAAAGTAGGGCATTTGAAATTGTAGTGAGTGTGAATGGTCTCAAAAGCATTGATCCACACACACACACACACACACACACACACACACACACACACACACACACACACACACACACACACACACACACACACACACACACACACACACACAGTTGCCATGTCTGGGATTAGAACTCCTACCTAATTAGTACATCACACTATAGCATTACACAGTTATAGCACATGCCACAGAGCTTATAGGGCTATTCTTTCCCCATTGGTGTATTTCAAGGTGAAGACATCAGCAGGCTTGCCATAGTAGGGCAATGGGGAGTGCAGTGTGTGTGCATGGGCCATAACCCATGCATCTGAAGCAGACACACAACACTCTGGCACACACAGGTTTATACTTCACAGGTACGTGTATACAACTGCTAGATAACTACTGGCATGTGCAGTCATGTTACATAGTTATCACAAGTACCACAGACACTATAGTGCTGAGGGATACCAGAGGCAAATGTCTACAGTGATTGACATTTGCACATCATGTGGTTTTAGCCAATTGGATGTGTTTTGGATGGGACAGGCCTCATGATGGAAAGCTCTTTATCACTGTCTGTCACTCTCTTCCATATATCTATGTATGTGTAATTGTGGAATATTATAGTGTGTTGTCCTTGAATATATGTGTGTATTCCTACCCAATGTGTGTGCAAAGCATGACTGGTGTGTAATGAGGAGTGTGTGCACAAACATCTGTGAGTGTCAGATATGTATAGTCCACTGTTGTTGCCAGACATTGGCTTCATTTCTGTACATTTGGGAGCATGCCCAGTATGTCCTTTCAGTATTTTGTTGTCAGATATGGGTTTTGTTTCTCTAAATGTGGGAGAATGCCCAGTATGAACTTCTGTACTGAATGTGTGAATCCATTCCAGGTAGGTTGTACTCCAGTGCAGGCTTTTGTGTTCTACACCTACATCTAGCAACCTGTTTCTGTGAGATATCTGTAGATCAGTTGACAATATGGGGTCAAAATGGGCAAAGGATAGTGGGTTACTGTAGGTAATTGTGTCTGTGCTGCTTCTGCTACATGGTCTTGGTGTTAGCAGAGATATACAGACATATGTTCTATTTTATACTGTGATGTTTTATGTCATCAGTTACTGCCAGGTATACATATTTGCTTACAGTAATGTCCTGGGGAACACATGGTGAATGCACCTGTGTCCAGTATTGTGGTCTGCACCCTACATATTCTTGCACAATCATGCCATTCTGGAGGGGAAGCTGTGGACACTTGCTGATGGCTCTGTGTAAATAGTTCAGCACCTTGGTACAGTGGTGGCTGAGGATCCCATACTTATACATCCATTGACGTGACAGTATGGCCATACCCTGCTGTGGCCATACCTCACAGCTGTACAGATTAACACAGGTTACCCAGAGACAGGGGTCATATTTCCGGACATTACCCCTTCACATTATTGTTTACAAGCATGTTTGTAGCCACCCATTCCTATGTTTGCAGGCAGGGATAATATGTGCACATGGCTGAGTTTCAGACTTCACACACTCCATGCCGTCCATGCTCCTACCCACCTCTATTATTATATCCTCTTCCAAACATTATGCAAACATTATCTGACAAGTTACATATAGTTATCACCTCATCCCAGCAGTAATCTGGTGTTGGTCCACAGTTCATGCAGTAGGACATGGTGGACATGTTACTGGGATTTGTCGACATGGCCTTGCATTTGGGTTCTGTGGACTGTTATGTTGTTATTTGGGAGTCCATGACATAACATACATCAGCAGTATGGGTAAGACACAGGCCTTTGGCAGAGGACTGTAGGGCATTTGGTAGTGATGCAGGGCAGCTGTAGCAGGCCGTTGCATTGTGTCACTTCTACAGTCCCAGGCTGCAAGAAACTATATTCCCCTGGGGTGACAGGGTAGGTGTTCAAGGTGTTAATGCCAATACTTTCTGTCATTATTGATCCACTGGTGTGGATGCTGGCAGGGTGCTGCTCACAGCTAGGGACACACCTGCATGGGACAACTCTTTTGCATGCTGCATTCTTTGGCTATTGCCATACAGAGGTGGAGGTCATATTGTACTCATTCCCAACAGCAAGGATAAGACCTGTGTGGTACCTGTGGGTGATAGTGGGGTGAGCTGGGTGCATGTGTGCTATGGACACTACTTGCATCTGACTCACAGATATGCATGGGACATTCCACTTATGCTGGCTTGTGCAGGGACATCAGCAGTTTCTCAATACTTCATACCTGTGACCTTTGTGGTCTGCCAATATTTGCCAAGACAGACATTGGTATTCCATACTAAAAACCCAACTAATGTGCTGCTAACCTGTATGTACAATTCCAAAGATGTGTCCATTTGACAGTAACACATTATATACTGTCTATCTGGGGTGCTTCCACCTGTGTACTGTTTGTATGTCTGGGCCCACATTCATGCCATGTCCATCTTTCAGATGGTGACAGATATTACATCCTAACATTTACTATGGCTTACTGCTGGAATGTGTTTTGCTGGGATGCATTGTGTTTGGCACTGCAGTTGTGAGAACTTAGCCCTGTCATCGGCAGTAGTGGCCAATGGCCACCAGGACAAACCTCGCCATGCCTACATACTGACCACTGTTACACAATATACAACACACACCAACCTAACACATGCGGCCCTGCATATTGTACACATGCTACAATCTATCCTGCTACTTTGAACAGCTCAGGTAATCTGTGCTCCACTGTTATTATACCTACACATACATGTTACTACATTTCTACATAGGATTGGGGGGGGGGCACACCTGACACTTGTACACATTTGCTATGACTGTACTTGTATTTCAGGTACTCCTTTTCATTCTGTATTCTGACAGATCATGCTGACTAGAGGCATATCAGTGTACTACAGTTCTTAAGTTTGATTGACCTACTTTTCAGTTTCAGACTTCTTACCATTCAGAACTAACATCCCACTGCCTGACCTGTTGTATTCTGTCTGAGTAGGTCTGGAGGGGGGATTTTCTCCTTAGCCATCAATCAGAGGCCTTAGCACAGCCTTTGTTTGTGTCTGTCTATGCCTGTCCTGCTGGCTGAGACTGTTGTTGAGTATGTGAGCCTTCCTGACTGGCATGTGTGTGTGTCCTATGGACACACATTTGTCCCACCACATTTCCTGCAGTGAGTTTTGTCACCTTGTCTAGTACTGGCTACTATGGTGACTCCAGTATTTGTTACACATTTCATGCTGCCACTATAGGTGTCTACTATCTGCTGGCATCCCATTCAGCCACCCGATTCCTTTGCATGTTCACATCCATACCATATATACAAGTAACAAAACATACTACTCCATTTGGCAATCGATAGGGAGAGTGACTTACCTTGTGGCTGTGCCAGTATTGAGGATGGTGCTGGAGGGCTGACTATGTTGGATGCACATAGCACACTCCCTATACATGGTTAAGCACAGGTAGTGTCATCTTTGGCATCCCTTTTACTGTATGTGCGAGTCAGAGAGAGGTGTCATTCCCTGGGTTCCTACCGTGTCAGTGTATGTGCTATGTGTTACCTCTTTGCCATGGCCTGGGAATACTGGGCATGTCTCCATCTGCCTACTGGTGCAGGTTCAGTTTGTTCCTCCTCTGAGTCACTCTGTGCCAGCACTCACATTCATTATAATACCATGGGCATCACACACAACCTGGCAGTTGACGGATGGGAAGCCCTTGCTGTTTATGTAGACCTTACCCCAGTTACCAGGGGGTGCTTTGATGTGTATGTGCATGCAGTCTATAGCACCCACTACCTCATGGTATTCTATTTGGTGGAAGAGACGCATATTGCTGGTCAATGCCTCATGGCTGTTGTGGAAATATACATGCTCACCGGCATGTGCTGACATGGCATCCAGGAACTGGTGGAGTACCCTGGATGCTGATGACTGTGAGATACCCATGATATCCCCAGTTGGCCTTTGGAAGGTACCTGTGGCTAGTATTCTTAGGCCTACACATACCTTGGCATCCACTGGGATGGGTTCCCCTATGTTGGTTCTGTGTGTGAGGCGTGGCCGGCACAGCTCAGCAATTTGCTGTAAGAGGTCCCTTTCCACCCTATAGTGCTCCACTAACTCCAGCTCATGTAACCTTTGGTGGGTTACCCTGGGTCTGTGCATTTTTCTTCTTCTCCTCACTGTATGTTGGTCATCTGCATTCTCATCCTCACCACCCTCTGCCTCTTCCACATGTTAATTTATGATAGTTGCTGCAGCCATTATCATTTTGTTGATTTTGTTTGGTAAGATTTCTCCACTTGTGTACACTGGTGGTGTAGAGTTTGTGGGAAAAAACAGAGGGAAAGGTGTTTGCATAGTTTATAGTAGTGTTCTGGGCTGGGTTGGGCTGCTACCTGTGTAATTGGCTGATCCTGATACATTTCACTTGCCAGCTATGCTAGTTGTTCTTGATTACCTTGCTACTGCTGTTTTCCCTTCCCATTGCCTTCTTGTCTAAGCCAAGGGGCATGCCATGCAAACATAGTGCCCAGATGTGCATGGACCTGCTATTTCCTGGTTTACTTCTTTTCCCTTTAAAAAACAGTGCGTGGCGCGCACCCCCACTTAGGTAATGTAAAGCGTGCTTGGTAGCTTCAGACACCCCTCCTTGCTTAACTCTGCTAAGCTAAAGGCAAACCTGAGCCACAGGGCTCCAATAAGCTTACAGTATGCCTGACACACCTCTCTATGATGTCAGCTAGCTCTTAGGCTTGCACCATGGTCTTCTTGCACCTATACGGTTGGGTGCAGGCTAGCCATGATGGGGAATCTGGGATTCAGTATCATTACCCTCATTTGCATAGGATTTCCTGCTAATGTCTAGTTACAAGTCTGACACTGAGTCTTCCCCCTTAGCAACCACTATTCACTGGCCATGTTGTCTTTTGCCTGCCATTGAGTATAATGGCAAAATTATGATTTTGGATAGAATTCTTTTTCAAGTTTTTTTTTTTTTTATTTTTGGGTCGATTCCATTTGTGCTCTGCTGCCCTATGCTTAAACGGCTGAAATCGGCCAAAAAAATGAAAGTTAATATTTTTTTATTTTTGCAACTGTTTGCCATGCCAATGGCCATATATTTGGCCATTGACATGCTTTACACATTATATGCACCCTTTATTTGGAGCTGTCACGACTCCATTTTGTAGTTTGCAGAAATGTACTTGGTTACTAACCGAGTACATTTCTGCAGATTACACTATTTCTGCACAGCCAGCTGCCAGTTTCCTGGATCGCAAATTCACCTCATTTGCATGGTTTTCACCTGCAAATGGGGTAATTTGCATACAGGAGCTGTGTCCATGAAGGCATAGTGCAGGAGTACTCATGCACATCCCGGGAGCTTGATCCTAGATTTCTCGGTAGCCATATTGCCTCCAGCAGCTCCTGCACTATTCCTGTATGTCATGCAGAGCTTGCTGAATCCTGGGGAATGATTCAACATTTCTGATTTCCTACACTTTATACATCTTTTATACAACCTATAGTTCTATAACTATCATTAGGCAATTAAGTGATATAGTCAGAAAAACTCAAAGCTGGATATACCCATATACCTAGATTCTTAAATGATCCTACAATTTCAGTCACTGTAATTACACATTCTTTCTCCTGTTTTTTGTATGGCATAATCACCTTTACTGATAATTTTCTTATTGTTAATCTCCTCAGAAAATCTGCACATTCATAATATATTTTATATCTCCTTGCTTTTATTCCTCTTAATTTCTCTTTCTCTACATGTTTCCATGAATATATGTAAAATATTTATTTATTATACTCTTGTATCATTCTCTTCTGTACTTTTCTATATTACATATAATTAATTTCCATAATATAAATTGATCTTGATATTTTCTAATTTCCTCACTCAAATATCCCTTTCCTCTTTTTAAGTTTATCATCTTATCCCAAATTTCTTTATATTTTTGTTCCATTATTAAAGCTAGTAATCCTTTATTGTTTTAACCATGTCAACACTTGATATAAATTCAAAGATGCTGCATGAACAATATGATTAATCAGTCCTAATCCTCATTCTTTTCTTCTTACATGTACTACACCTCTTTTAATCATATTTAATCTGGTTCCCCAAATAAATACAAATATAATTGACAATAATTTTGTCTCCTGTTTTACAAGCATCATCACTACATTTGCTAAATACAATATTTTTTTCTTAATAGCACCAAATATATAAAATATAATATTTTATACATCAACTTATATGTCCTCCAAAACAATCATATCTTTCAAATATTGTGCATCATATTCTGTGATTATATTATTCTAAGCTGGTCTCTACTAAATTTTAAGCCTAAACCTTTAATATTTTGTCTATGCCCTCCAATTTTTGCTATTATTCATAAACCTTTACTTTTATCCTTATGTATGCTAAGACATATAAGTTTTAACTCTTGACTAAATTTCTTAATAGCCATCTCTATATGGTCTTCTTTTTTATTTATTAACATTATATCATCTACATAGAAAAACATCATTATTATTGATATACCCTTTCTGTGCTATATTCTGATTTTCTTAATGTCAAATTTATTTCTTTAAAAATTGCATTCATAATTAACACAAATAAAATACTTCTTGCTGGACAACTCTGCTTATTTCATATTTCATGTTGATTTCTTCACTTAACCACCCATTTATTACTAATCTTACTTTATTATTTTCATAAACTGATTAAATGATTCTTATTATCTTCAACTTATATTATATTCTTTTAAAATTTCCTATAATGTACATGTTGTATATTATCAAATGTTTTACTCATATCACCTGTCATAATCTTAAACTCAGAATTTCTATTTATTATATCATCTACCTTTTTCCTCATTATCATTAAAAATGCTTGACTTCCCTTTCCCCTTTTTTCCAAATACTGTTTACTTCATTAATGTATTCACTAAAGCAGATGCCCTATGCTGACCACCTTAAAAAAACTCCAGCTATACTCTGTCGCATATCGTCTACTCAGACGAAATGTCTGCTTAACATACAAGGCCATGTCAAACCCAGAGCTGTTGGACATGCTACACTTAAAGAAATCCCACTCCCTTAGAGCCACATGCTCCAGGGATCTAAACCTTGTCATCACAATAAACAAAACATGCTGGAGGGATAGGTTGTTGACCCAGAGAATCCCCAGACTCCGGAACAGACTCCCCATACATGTCAAGCAGAGCGCCTCTTTGGCCCCCTTCAAAAAGAGCCTTGATGATTGGATGGGAGAAAGGAAATTCACCCCAGGGATCACGTCAGTCACCCTGCTAATCAGGGGTGCAGGGAAGTAAATAGTGTGGGAAAAAATAGCCAGGGAATTATTATGGCTAGGCTTGTATAGGCCCTAGGGCCGATAGCCTAGTACCAACCTATGAACCTATGAACTTTATTTTCCAGCCTCTTCCATATTGTTTTCACAAATATCTTATAAGCCACATTATTTAACCGTATCTGTCTCCATTTCCTTATATATTTTTTTTCTCCTTTTTTCAATATAAAAATGGTAGCTCCAATACATATTTCTTTACCTTCCACCCCTTTCTCTAACCATTCATTTAACACCTCTACAAAATACTTCTGTATCTAATCCAGTATGTTCTTATACATGGAATATTCAATCCCTTCCAAGCCTGTGGCAGATTCCATGTCCAATTTCTTTAATACACATTCCATTTCTTTCATGGTTATATTCTTTTCTATTTCCTTATTATATTCTTTATCTAGTTTCTCCACTATCCACGTATGTCCTTTTTCTGTATTATGTTTTAAAAACATTTTATTTAGTAGTCTTTTATTACATCCATTATTTCCATGTGTGTTTTGACAAACTCTCCCTTTTCATTTCTTATTTCTCTTATTGCTCTTCTATTTTCATTTACTGCTTTGTTTAAATATGGTGCTACTGATTATGTATTTGTCTTCAAGAAATACCTTTGTTTAAACAACATTTTTAATTCATTCTTGATTCATTCAATGAATCATTTTTTTTCTTTTCCCAAAATCCTTTATTATATTTTTAATCTCCTTGAATGCCTTCTGCCTAACTTCTTTATATTTTTCTATTCCTTTTGACTTTTCCCATTCTAAAAAAAAATATTTTATACTCTTACTTAAAGCTTAGCCACCAACTTATCTATTTGTCATAAAACATTCTCATACCTATATGATCATCTTATAATTGTCTAATCCTTTGCCTACTTTCCCATTGCGCTTATTCTTTTAATAACTCAACCTATTTTTATATACCCATCTTCTACCTGAATCTCTATCCATATTGCCATATGATCTGAAAAACCTGTTACTCTTGTTTATTTGTTTAAAATTTTCAGACTTTCCAAAATCAAAAAGTAATCAATTTCTGTTCTCAAGTTTCTCGTTTTATATGTCCATTGTTTTTACCCCATACATATAATTTTCTACTTTTTCAGAATCTGTGTTATTATCTTAACATCATTTCCTTTTCTCCTTTTTCTGAAATCACTATTAAAATCCCCTCCTATTATAATTTACATATTGACACTCACATAATTAAGTATCTTCTTAAAAAAATCAACTCTCCTTCATTTCGTGTGATATATGCATATACTGCAGTAATTCTAAATACTTGCTTTTT
Organism: Protopterus annectens; assembly: GCF_019279795.1. Taxonomy (NCBI): domain Eukaryota; kingdom Metazoa; phylum Chordata; order Ceratodontiformes; family Protopteridae; genus Protopterus; species Protopterus annectens. The sequence goes on along the minus strand of NC_056746.1, from coordinate 1,221,363,934 downwards.
CCATCTAACATCCAATACTGTTATTCTTCCTAATAGATCTATAGTAAAATCCAAACTTTCTACTGAGTTTTTCATTAAAATGCCAATGCCTAAACATGTTTCATTTCCTATACTCCAAATAATATTTCCTTCCATAATTCCTGTATTTGGACTATCTCCCCTTCTATCAATATGTCTTCTAATTTTTGTAATATCCTTGTCAAGTGCTTTATACCATTCTGACTTTCCTGATAAATAAATGCAAAGTAAATAAAAATAAAATAAACTACATTCATGTCAGCACTATGTTTTGAAAAATTAACAGTAATTGAGAAAGTCCATTCTTCAGACAGTTTGACACTGTCATGTAACATACAGCTTCTGTGAACAGAACCATAACTGTTATTGAACATTATGGACACAGAAAGGTATGTGTGAGGACCATTATTCCTTGTTAAATTGTGTATCAGTTATTAAATACATACATCGTTTGCCCTTCATTGCAACTTTTTGTGTGCCCATCACAGTCCCTCAAAACTTATAGGGTGATTCTTCTCTACTATTGACTTCAGTATTTCATGACAAAACAGACCTTCATAGCATTTTAAAATGTATACAATATTAACCTAAAAATTATTTAGACATATATCAGAAGATGTACTTTCCCCACTGTTTAATGGCTGACGTTAATGGAATCAGGATTTCAATGAATAGCTGGGTTATTTTCAACAACGGTCAAAATATACAAAATATACGTTAGTATCAATAAGTGTAAAATGCTATATTAAAAGAATGCTATGGATATATAAAATCAGTATAATAGTTTAAAGATAAATGTGTCCCTTTCAAGACTTGAACAGACAGAACACAAAACGCCAACATTCTAACCTGTGTCTTTACAATATGACCTAACACCCAGCACATGATACTTATAAACAAACAGGTAATGGTCTTCAAACATTGTTGTTCAACAACTAATGTTATTAGGCCATTACTGATTATGGTATTATTCGTAGAAAGACTAGATCAATGAATCATTACCATGCACAACATAAACCTTAATATACAATATTGCAATATAGATTTTTTTAAAAATTGATATCGGTAAAGTTAACTGAGGTAACAGGTTTCCCTTTTTGGTTGGAACCCACAACATGTCAAAATGTGCATATGCTGGCCAGTTGCTTCACAGGCCAAGCAAACATTCAACTTGGCTGTTATTATAGACAATCAGTACTGCAGATGTTTCCCAGAAATCTTGCAAAGAATGGCAGAATATGAGAAATGCATTCAGTTTTAACAGCTATCATGGTGAAGACATAAGAGCAATCAACACATGCCTAACAAAATATGTTTAACCAATGGTACAGGCATTAGTTTTCCCATTAAATAAACATTCAGGTGTTAGCACAAATTGTACTTATTTAGGAAGAATGATGTAACTAAGTTATATACGTGTTTGTCTTCCACCATATAATGGTCCACTAGGTGCTGCAGTGGGACTCTACTATAGGCATCAG
>NC_056746.1:1221294935-1221357435 GCF_019279795.1 Protopterus annectens | reverse complement strand
TAGCACGTTTTTGTCTCCTTGCTGCAAGATTAAAGTGCCTTAACCTGAACCTACCATGTATTGATCATTTTTAAAGTATATTTTTACTTTGACAGATTGGTCCTTCGGACCGGAATATATCTCTCGCTCTAGCTCAGGTCAGATGGGCCCGGTGGCATGAAACAGTACGGGGAAGAAGCCACATCGGTTCTTCTGCTTTGAAAGACCTCCGACTGAATTGTCGTTCAAAAGAGGCCAGCCACTGTTTCTGATCTGCGATTGGAGGACGAGTCAACGTTCCGGTGGGATCAAAACACGGAGGCTCAGGTAAGGAGGAATTTACCTTTTTCGGTTTTAGATCAGGGACCTGTTACAGTATTTTTGTTTTTGTCAGGGAGATTTGCAAGTGCAGATTAGGGACAAAAAGATTGCTGTCTTGTCATAGATCAGGGAAAGAGAATAGGTAGGCAGTTATTCTAGATAAACTGTGAAAAAGTGTAAGTCGTGACACCACGTGATAAAAAGGGTTACGTAACAATTTCTAACTTAGCTAAGACAACATGGGAAATCAGTACACAAAAAGTTCCCGAGATCCGCCCTTAACCGAAGACGTGAAATATATGCAATTACAGTGTGCCGATAATGTTAGGTATTATACAAAATGGGTTAATAAATACAAATTTGATGGTAATTTAGATAAACCTTCACTTATTAAACTTGTCAGACAACTTAAAACAGATGCAAATGGTCAGCTAAAAAAGCAACTTCAATTAGGAGTCCCTCAGGCACACAGGTGGCTTGAGGAAGCAAACCACAGGGAACAAAAGATTAAAAATTCAAAAGCAATGTTTTTAGATAAAGAAGACAATAACTTGGTAATAGCAACAGCCCCTTCCGCCCCCTCCGCTTCCCTTACCAGAATATGAAGCGAGTGGACAAGCTGATCCACCTCTGCTATACCCATCTGTCCCTGCAAAACCAAAACCGTTTGTCAGAGATCCTATCGAGACCAGGTCTCGAACACGCAACTTAAGAGGGGATATTGAATTGTATGAAATAAATAAAAAATCACAGGCTATGAGTGAAGAAGAGATATGTCCACTCATAGAAGTACCAAATCCACAGGCAGGACAGGCAGGACAGGTCCCAACTCTTCTAGTATATAGACCGTGGACACCAGAAGACATCCAGAAAGCCACAGAGGGAATTCCCCATCCGAAAGTTAATTTTAGAAAATTCTTAGAAGATTTACAGGGCATGAGGTTAAGTTATCATTTGAATGGAGAGGAAGTAGAGAAAGTAGTCAGACAAATCGTGGGTCCAGATTGGCACATGATCAGTGGCAACTGGAATCCCTGTGACATAGAACTTAGGCCACTCCCACATAGTAACACAGAATTGGATAACAGACTGAAAGGTCTGACAGACCGAATCTCAAAGCCTAGGGCTGATTGGACTTGCATTAATCAATGCCTACAACAAGAAGGTGAAACTGTATATAGATATTATGCCAGATTATTAGAGTGTTTTAATAACCATTGTGGAACGCAGGTACCTGAAGACCAAACACATGATTCCCCATATGAGCAGCATCTAAAGAATGCATTTTTGAAAGGCAGTATTGCACCCATTAGCAGCTTTATTACAAAGCACATGGTAGATCATTGTACAAGTAGATTACAGTCATTACTTGAATGTGCAAGACATGCCAAAAGGCATTTTAATAGCAAAAAGAAAAAGAAAACTCAAGTATTTGCAGTAGAAGACAGATCAGAAGTCTTTGTAGTACAAACTTGGAAGAAGGGTAAGAAAAATGCCCATGGAAACAAACAATCTGATAAATGATCAGAGGACTTTGAAGAGAGAAAGAAAAGGGGTGAATGTTTTAAATGCAGAAAAAAGGGACATTTAGCAAGGGATTGCAGGCAAAATAAAAAGGTAACCACAGAAGACAAGGAGGGCGAGGACTGACTATATGATAGTCAAGAATCACTGGAAAAGAATAAACAAGAAAAGACAAGTACAAATGTAATAGAAGGGGTAGAGGATGTGATAGAAGAAATAGAGGATGTGCATGAAATCACAGATAATGAAGAAAATGAAATTTTAGACTTAGCATTATTGAGCCTAGAGCTCTACCTAGCAGACACAAAACCAGAAGTTACACTTCTGGTAGAGGGGAGGGAAGTTAAATTCCTGTGTGACTCAGGGGCTTCACAGACCCTGATACATCCTTCCAAACTACCAGAAAATTCAGAATCACTTGACTACATATTAGTGAAAGCAGCTAATGGACAGCTGTATCGGGAGCCACTCTCCCACAACATAGCAATAACTGACCCTGTTTCAGGGATGACCCAGAAAAGCAAAATTGTTGTTTCTGCAAAATGCCCAGTAAATCTTTTGGGCAGAGACTTAATGCAGATTTTTGGCATAGCAGTAGTTCCAACTATGCAGGGTATGGAAGCACAGCGACAAATGGATACTTTTGTAGTGCGACCGGAGGGTGAAACGTTTTATTGGTAAAGCCAGGACTTGGTTACGACTGGTCCAGGGGCAGTAACCGAAGAACTGATGAACGTAGTCATCAGTAAATCCCCCTCCCTTGACACTGATAAACAGCATTTGTTGCATTGCACTCTATATTACTGTAGCAAACCAGGACCTGATAAAGAATATGAGCAAGAATTGTTTAGAAACCATGCTGACAGATTAGTATTACAAAATTTGTACTGGGACACAGAAGGAAACAGTGTAGTGAGCTGTTCATTGCCCCAGGAATTCCTAGCACTTTACAAATCTAATCGATTACCACATGTGAGTTTGACTAAAGATAGAAATGTGAAGTGGGCAGAACTAGGAGAAAAAGTCACTAGGTGGGAAAAGCAGACAGAGTTAGAACTTTCCGAACAGGGAGTATAAAAGCAGAAACTGAATTGGATAACACAGACACACCCAGCTGTACACTTGCAGGCAAGTGAGGACAGCTGAGTAGCACTCTTACTAGAGGAAGAGGAAAAAGCCTTACGAGACATACCAGAGACTCTCTGGTCAACAGGGAAATCAGATGTAGGTCTTATTCATACAGCAGGACCAGTTACTATCATGCCAAAATCAGCATTTAGACCTCAAAAGAGACAGTATCCCTTGAGAAAGGATGCAGAAATAGGAATCAAACCTATAATAGCAGCCTTACTTAAGGAAGGAGTTTTAATAGAATCTTCTGATTCACCATGTAATACACCCTTATTTCCTGTTAGGAAAGCAAATGGAGAGTGGCATATGGTCCAAGATTTACAAGCTGTAAATGACGCAGTTATACCCAGGGCACCTACGGTGCCAGATCAACACACCTTATTAAATGATTTGAAACCTCAACAAAAGTATTTTTCTGTGGTAGACATTAGCAATGCATTTTTCTCAATACCGATACACCCTGACAGTCAACATTGGTTTGCATTTACATTTCAGGGGAAAAGGTATACATATACATGACTACCACAGGGATATTGTGAGAGTCCAACAATATTCGCACAAGAAATGGCAAGTAACCTGGCAGGATTTATCCCACCGAAAGGCAGTCAGATTTTACTTTATGTAGACGACATTCTGCTGGCAGCCCCCACCCAGCAAGAATGCAGAGAGAATACCATAGCATTATTACAATTTTTAGCTACTCAAGGTAACCAAAAACAAACTGCAACTTTGGAAAAAAACAGGTCAAATACCTGGGATATATAATATCCAAAGAAGGCAGAATATTAGATGAAGACAGAAAAACAGCAATATTACAAGCACCTAAACCAACTACCAAGAAGGAAATGATGTCCTTCCTAGGTACTACTAATTTTTGTCAGAGTTGGATTCCAAACTATGCCTTGGAATCTGCTCCACTGACCAACTTAATATTCAAAAAGCCTATGGCAGCACAAGATTTATTACAGTGGACACCAGAAGCAGAATCAGCTTTCTGCAAATTTAAACAACTGATAGCTTCTTCGTTAGTTTTAGGATTACCGAATTATCATAAACGATTTTTCCAAACTGTAGATTGTAAGCAAGGTTATATGACATCAGTGTTAACACAACAGCATGGGGACAAACAGCGCCCCATAGCTTACTATTCATCACAGCTAGACCCAGTGGCGTGATCCCTGCCCCACTGTGTACAAGCAGTAGTCGCAGCTGCAATGGCAGTGCAGGCTTCAGCCTCATTAGTGTTATTCCACCCTCTCACATTGAGAGTGCCTCATGCAGTCGTGATTATTTTACTACAAGAATAAGTAGCATATCTTTCTCCTGCTAGATATCTTTCCTGTATGACTATACTGTTGAGCCAAACTCATATGACAATTGAACGATGCACAACTTTGAATCCGTCAACCTTGCTCCCAACCCCTGCAGATGGCAAACCACACTGCTGCCTGCAGGAAATTGAGCAAAAGACACTACCTAGAAAAGATCTCACGGATGTTCCCTTGGATGATACCGAGGTGACATACTATGTGGATGGCTCGTGTAGGAGGGGTCCTACAGGACAGACTTTAGTGGGGTATGCAGTAGTTTCTGATACTGAGATTTTAGAAGCAAAGTCTTTACTGCACAACTTATCTGCACAATCAGCAGAATTGATTGCTTTAACAAGGGCATGTACCTTGGCAAAGGGTAAACGAGTGAACATTTTTACTGACAGCCAGTATGCTTTTTCTACTGTACATGTTTTTGCGCAGCAGTGGAAAAATAGAGAAATGATAACATCTACTGGTAAACCAATTAATCATGCGCAATTTATTTTAGATTTGTTAGACTCCATTCAGTTACCTCAGAAAGTAGCTATTTGCAAATGTGTAGCTCATACCAAGCAACAGGATACATACCTCTCAACCTGGAAACATCAAAAATCTGGACAAAGGCCCATAAAAATAGGTACAAATAGGTACACTTATTAACATACATTTGCATACATAATTATGTAACCCCGCCCACTCCATTGGAATTGTGGGATATAAACTTTCAAACGCAGACGGAACAGACAACCAAAATATGGCCCCAGAGTCCCCCATGCAGCCATTCCATTGTCCCATTACTTGGCTACTTCACCCTATTTGCCATAAACACTAATGTGCATACTGCTTTACATCTACAGTGATTTGGATTGCACTTAAAACTTTTATTTTACATTTTACAACGCAAACACAAATACATCTTCTAAACAAAGCAATACAGTCTCAAGTCACAATGAAAATAGACTTAGCATTAAAACTGTTCTGCCCCTGAAACTCACATTCATTGAAACAGCACTGAAACCCACATTCAAAGAAAATGCATCTGGCCAGTGGCGGATAATGATTACCTTTGGTCTGTTCAAATCATAGGCTCCTTGCACACAAAACATGGATGTGTTCTTAGATACACCTTCCTGACTGTTAAATTATATTCCTTGTATGATACAGCAACAGCACACTTGTTCGAGCACATTTTAAATTTTGAAAATTTTTTTCCAGTAAGCAATGAAACAAAATGCATGAACCAATAATGACAAAAATGCCCAAATCTCAACATTTCCATCATAAGTCTACTCCATGAGCATCTCTGCAGAAGTAAAATACATCTAAATAATTCTACATTAAAGAGATTTGTAACTAATGAAGAGGTTGTTGCTAGCAAACAACTTTATATTTCATTATTTTATCTACAAATAAAGTGCCTTTTCAACTTGCCCTTGAGGAATAAATTGCCTATGCTATGTTACATTAAAAAGAAAAAAGTTAAGCTAGTAATATTGCAATAGGGAAAGGAGCAGCATCATTTTCACTGCTGTGCTGACTTCTCATAGCAACAGTACATACAATCATTTGAAGACTCAAACTAGTGAGAACTGATACTTCTGTATTACAGGAATCAGTGTGATAAGAATTTCCCTAAAAATCCCAGATCATATTAGAAGTATGCAGTCAGCAGAACAATACATTAACAGTCTGCTAGAAGGAAACAGAATGAAAAACAATTTAAGCAAAAACATTCCAAGAGCGATATAATCAAGCATATGTGGAGCAATTAACTTTGCACGTTTCCTTAAATTCAATACCATATAGCCACTGTGAATACCACATCACTTCAATTTAATTTTATTTATTTAACATTTGTTTACCGCTAAAGTCCAACTTGGAAAAAAATTCAACAAATCAATTTTTCAGCAGATGCCCAGGGAGAAATGTCTTCGTTATGTAGGAAGAAATTGGAGGAAACCCACACAAATGCAGGGAGGAATGGACAAGGCAGTGGCACTGGCAACCTAACCCAAATCAAACCAGAGAACCTTACTGTTAGGCTGCACCACTGAATGCACCATGGTGCCAAACTGCAATTTGTTTTCCCTTGAGTGGATCAGCGTATGCCTATAAGATGACCTAACAAAACGAAGTATGAAAACACTATGGACTGCTCATTCGTAAAATACTGCGATGCAGAAATTACAGCACTCACTGACAGAATGGAAGACACCATTACCAATGTGCTACTAACTAAACGCATATGTGATGGATTAAATACACTTTTTGCTTTCAAACTCAGAGCAATACAAGGGAATATGACTGCGAGCTGCACCTGCTGCAAACATAACTTAGTCTTACTCTTAGTGCCTTAGTGGGCAAAGCATAGAGGAAGTTATTTAACATCTGCTTACAACACAAGAACACAACACACATACATTACTAGCGAGCTGTTCAGATGCTGCCTGCTAGTTCATTGTACCGTTTGTAAGTTGTGGTCATAAATGCAGCCCCGGTTTCTCCTGGGTCAGTACAAATGCTTGTCTTAGATACGTGTGAAGCTTTATTTTAATTCAGTTAAGAAATTAATGGAACAAAAAGTTTTACATCACCATATATTTTCTGCATAAGAATAAGTACGCTCTAATACCTGTAATCTTCAGTGAATTCCCAGAAAATCTAACAATTTAAGTGAGATAGGGCAAAACAAGGATGCAGCACAGTCGAGGACATTATAAAGTTGAAGTGAAGATTTAGACACGGAGATGCCCCTTCGACCCCTACAAAGGGTCATAATAAGGAAGACAACCTTCGTACATTCTACAAATTAAATAATGCGTGCTAAAACAAGGATGCAGCACGGTTGAGGACATTATAAAGTTGAAGTGAAGATTTAGACATGGAGATGCCCCTTCGACCCCTACAAAGGGTCATAATAAGGAAGACAACCTTCGTACATTCTACAAATGAAATAATGCGTGCTAAGCTAAAGTTAAATATCCGCGACTGCTGGCTGCTGCCTACAGCTTACATACGTTAATAATACACACATTACACACTACATGAGTCGGCGCAGAGTTAATAAACCACTCGTCCACTCCACTCACTCTCTGATCAGCTGGGTCGGTCCGTTAAAAAATTTTGTTGGTTCCTTACCTCGGCTGGAGCCCATTAAATTCTGTGGGTAGTTGGTAGGTGCTGGGTGGACTGAAATTAAAAATTTTGCACAAACATAATCTATTGCAGTACGAACGAAACAGCTATAAATAAATGCTTCCAAGTTCCAGCACTAAAAAGAAGACTTCTAAACAAAATAACTGCTCCCGCCACTTGCAGCATTTGAACAGCCCAGCTGGAAGTGTATGCAGAGCTATTCCGATAGGTTGGTAGCGCTGACGGCGCTGACGTCATCGCGCACATGATGACGTCAGCCAAAACAGCGCGAAAATGAAAAAATAATTGGAAAAAATCGGAAATGATGGGGTGTCATTCGGGAATCGTGGCACCCCATCATTTGGACCCCAAAATTCGGTAAAATACGGAGAATTCGGGACGGTTGGGAGGTCTGACAGGATAGGATTTCAAAAGGTAATGCAAGGGCTGATACAGCTGCAAAACAAGCAGCTTCAGCTTCAGAAGTATTTCTTTTGAGTGAGGAATTACAACCATCTGAGATTTTAGACTTAGAAATGTTAAAAACAATGCAGACGCTTACTACAAATGTAGAAAAACAAAAATGGATAAAGTGAGGAGCAATCCTTGAGAAAGGACTGTACATCTCCAAAGAAAGGAAACCAATTTTGTCATCTAACTTGTTTAGATATGCAGCTTTGTTGAGCCATGGGCAGTGCCGTGTCTCAACAGGGGGGATGGTACAGTTAGTGAATCGAGTGTTTACGACGTATGGATTTACAAACTACACAAAAAATTTTTGTGCAGCATGCCATGTTTGTAACAAGCATCATGCACAAGGGGCAATAAAACCTAAGCAGGGGAGTTTCCCTACACCACCGTATCCATTCCATACTATCTGTATGGATTTTATAGAGCTGAACAAATGCGAAAATAAGAAGTACTGCCTTGTCATTATAGATATGTTTTCCAAATGGGTGGAAGCTTTTCCAACAAAAAATCCAGATGCAGCTACTGTTGCAAAAGTCCTCGTTAAAGAAATTATTCCTAGATTTGGCATACCGGAAAAGATTTATAGTGACAATGGCACACACTTTGTAAATCAAACTATACAACAACTAAGCCATTATTTCGGGATTTCTCTGAAAAACCATTGCGCATACCACCCCCAATCTGCAGGATTAGTAGAGAGGCACAATGGAGTTTTGAAAAACAAGCTTAGGAAATTGATTAGTGAGACACAAAAGAATTGGGTGCACTGTCTACCTCTGGCACTGTTGAGTATGATAACTGTTCCAAATGTAAAAGGGTTAACCCCTTTTGAAATTCTGTTTGGGAGGGCATATTATACACCTCAGTGGAATCCTCTCATGCCTGCAGAGCAGGAGGCTGACAGTTCACTTGCAGAGTATATGAGGCGATTTTTGAATAACAAACTTTTGCAGTTAAATTCTGTTTCAGATAAAGAACAAACCAGACCATTGGAAGCAGCAATAGCCCCAGGCACATGGGTCTGGGTGAAGGTTGTGAAGAAAAAGAACTGGAGTTCTCCAAAGTGGGAGGACCGTACCAGGTGCTACTGTCAACACCCACTGCAGTCAAGATCGCAAAGTGAGCATCCTGGATTCATCTGACACACTGTAAACTGGTTAAGAACTTTGAACTGGACAAAAACCTTGTTACTGTTGTACAACGAGAACAAAATGACCAGGTATAGAGTAAACAGAGATGCAGAACAACCTCAGAAAATCTGCATGATTATTCTGATAGCTATACTGATAACAATGATCTTTTTGCTGTGGCCTTTCCTTTTCCCAGCCACACGAGTTGAACTGAACAAATGTGATGCATTACTCATAGACTGGCATCCAAACGTTAACACTTACCAAGCAATTAAATATGTATATGCTGAGACTTTTAATGTTTCGAACTGCTGGATTTGCACAGCTATACTTTTTGATACTACACCTGTGAAATCACAAGACAAAATAGCATTGTACCTACCTGTTACACAAAAATGTATTATATGTTTTTACAAAAATGACACTATTCAGGTGGGTTGGAGCAATTGCAATGTGACTGTTTCTTATAAATGTTATATTAAAGCCAGTAAGACTAAAACTATTTGTGATACAAACTATGATGCATATTTTGAGAAGATGCATAGAAATGTTAACGAAATACAGCATAATCCTGTTCTTTTAAAGCAGCTTTCTATTATTGATAAGAAAATGTTTCATGCAGGGCAAGCTTATATCAATACTAAAATAGAGAATTGTTATTTTGTTTGTGGGAAAAAAGCATATAAATGGCTACCTGAGAATTGGTCCGTCAGTTGTTTTTTGGGTTACCTGGTTCTGGCCATACGACACACTGCAGCTTTGCCTCAGGGAAAAATTTGAAACGTCAGAGAGGTCAGCAGTAAACCTAGAAGTCCAATCAAGAGACCCGAGAATCCAGTGGGATGAATCGAAGCAGGGTGGAGAAACCATAACTCTGTAAAAAACAAAGATAAACTGACACACACATGGACTTGAGTGACACCATTATATCGTGGGCAGGCATAGCCCCTGCATATGGTGCAGTAAAATCGATTTGGGAGCTGAGAAAACTGTCTAAACTTCTCAACGTTATGAGCAATGCAACTTTTTCTGCTCTCGAATTAGTGACTGATGAACTGAATGCTATGAGAACTGTGGTGCTTCAGAACCGCATGGCTCTCGAATTCACCCTAGCGGCGAGAGATGGTACATGCACTTTAATCAAAGAAGAATGTGGTTCCTATATTCCTGACAGCCAGCACGAGATAAACGACCATCTTGAGGTGATCCAGCAAGTGTCGACCATGACCAAACCAGGCCCAAACCCTCTGACGGACTTTTTCCAGAATCTGTTTGGGGGTGGGGTTCCATCCTAATGAACATCCTGATTGCCATTTGTGTAGGATTACTCCTGTTAGGAGCATGCATTTGTTGTGGTATTCCCTGCATGAAAAAGTTAATCAAAGATTTTATAGACATGTCAGTTTCTGAGACTTTGTATCAAAGTACTGAAATTGAAGAGTTGTTGAAAAGTGAAACACTTTCATAAGTCTAAACTCAATGACTCCCTTAACTGCAAATCCTGAATGGAAGAGGTTATGAGAAGAAGCAAACTGTTTATGCTTTTGAAAATAGAATTAAAAAGTATTAACAGGGGGGGAAATGTCAGAAAAACATGTATTAATGTGTGTGCTTAATGCTAATTAGAAACTAAAAGAGTTCTTACGTTTTTCATTCTATTTTATATGCACTATTTTATATACAGCTTAGTTTTATATGAGACTAAAAGATGCTTTTGAAACTGCAGTGTGCTTTCTGAAACTTGCAAGATGCCCTCTGACCTAGCAACTGCTAGCACAGCAAAATTCATGTTTATGTCTTTTGGAAATGTACTTGAGAAACAGTTGATTATCTGCTAGGTCAGGAAGCAATGAATGAACAATGCCATATTCTATAATATTATGATTTTGAACAATTAGCTCTGTTCGTGGTATGAGAACATGCACAGTTGCAGAAGGAAGAGATAAAGACAAACAAAGAACTGTTGGAGAAATGAACTGCAATGTATACTTGCTTTGTGCTCAAATTAGCCATAGTACCTTGAATGGTAACATTGCATATATCTAACCAGTGGTAGCCAAGGCCACATTGTTTTTCTTGGAAGTTTCTCACAAAAATTGATAGTACAAGCAGAAATTTACGAAAACAACTATTACGTAATAATGATGTTAAAACTTGTGATTTACTACGTCAGCTTGGTAGGCAATGTTTTATTAGAAAATGTATAAAAATGCTTGCATTTCCTGATTCTAGTTATACAAATTCTATATTAGCACGTTTTTGTCTCCTTGCTGCAAGATTAAAGTGCCTTAACCTGAACCTACCGTGTATTGATCATTTTTAAAGTCTATTTTTCCTTTGACAGACAGTAGGTAGCATTGTTATATTTTTTTGTTTTCTTTCAGTTTTGCTATGGATTTCACTGTAATCTACATTATTCATATGTATTCTTTGTAGTCTGTACGGTATGCATTGAGGATTTCAGAAATAGAGTCAGTGTGGCTATTTGTCTCATTTCATTTGCATTGTGTGCACATGATTTGCTTTGGAATCACACTGGCCTGCACAGAATCACTAATTATCCTATGCTGAGTACTTATGTAGTTAGTCTGCCTTCAGTGTGTCTTCTGGAATCACATCTGTAGCAAGTCTGCCGAAGTCTTCCTTCAGCACTCAGTGCTGTCCGTATATAGCTTCTGCAAACTTTATGAAATCCAGCCCACTATCATATTACAAGTATTGTACTGAGGGAAAAACTCAAGAAACAACTGAAGATGGACAATAAAAAAAAAGATGTAGATATAAATGAAAACAGAAAACATATATAAATAACAGTAAAAGAGAAAACATACCTTATTACTTTGCTCATTTTTTTACCTCTCTTGACTAAATAACAATGCATAAAAAATAAAATGAAACATAATAATAAAATTAAAGCAAAAGTTCAACAAAAAAGTGCAGAACTGAAAGGTATAAGAACATAAAATTAACCATACGAGAAACCAAATCATTACAACTGAAACACAAAACTGTATCATAGCAAACTCCCATGGCTTCATATAGGTTATTGCCAAATTACTTTCTGTACGTCTTTATTCTTTTGGAGCTTTCCTCTCAGGTTTCTGGTGACAAGGGACATCTGCCCATTTGGGCTATCCCTGTAAACAAAGCTAATTATTTTATTGATTAATTCACTAATTAAATGATTAGTTATATCCTAAGAGGTACTTTCATTAGACTATATAAAAAAAATTGTTGTATGATGACTGTTGATTTTCCTTGTGTTCTCTTTTCTGCCATACTTATTGTTCATGGTATACCATTTATCACCCAGTGCATTACCTGTTCCTTTTACTCCTTCATCTTGTCTGTTTTTTTTTTTTACCTCATGTGCAACTCCACATGGTTTGACTGAGATATATTATTTTCCTTTGTTGGGTTATACTTACATCATTTATATTCTTTTCCAAAGCTGCAGAATCGCTGTACTCAGGTGCCAGCTGATGTTCTACCCTATAACAAATATAGAAAATCTAATAAAAGCAAAATCATTGTGTCACTAGAACAGCTGAAATCAAAAAGCTAATCACATAAAAACAGCCATCCTGAGCAGGTTGCTGGCAACAAAAGACTGTGACAGTGTCCAGAAGTATGGAAACTGTATTCAAATAACAAATAATCCAATTTAAATAAAAAAGCACACTTTAATAACATGAGATTAAGCGCTTTTGACCCTACAATCAAACGGGAGCTCGTCAGAACAAATACTATAAAATATATCAATCTTTATATGCTCCACTCTATTAAACAATTAAGTAATGAAATTCTTAAAGGTACCACACCTTATTAAAAGTATATACATGTACATGTTATAAATACTCAATAAGTGAACAGTAATGTATTTATTTATAGACTCAGTTCTTTAAAAAAATTGCTTTGTGAATAAAAATAAAAATGAAAATTATAAAGTAAGAGCTTGTTGTTTTAAGGAATGGAACAATAGTACAACTTTCATTCAAACCAGGGAATATTGTGTCATTTAACCTCAATTGCAACTGTATTTCTCTAATCTCCAGATCTAGTTCCTATCACCCTCCTCTACTATTAATAGGTAATATCACTATATGTGTCACTTGCGATAGTTGTTATGTAGGGAAAACTGAGAGAAATCTCAAAAAGATAATTTATGAACACCTATATGCTAGGCCTTAGAGGTGGTTCTTCAGCATTACTTTTGGAAGAACGTAAGCTAGAATGGCAGTTGTTGTTAAATGCCTTTTCATACCCTGGTTTAAATGAGGCTTGTAACATTTCCTGTCTGTTAAAGTTAAAAAGTTTAACTAGGTGAAAGATTTCACTAGTTAAAAATGTATACATATTGCACATATTTATATCTATTATAACAAGCTTGCATCTATATATACTTGAGTATTATATATAAAAATATTTTTATATATAGAGAGTACATCCTTGGTAGTGTTTTTGCCCACTCATTTCACTAATATGGTTTAATCCTAGGTGTCTGAGTGAGTTTTATTGAGTATTACATTGTTACTACCCGCGGTGGTGATGCTGCAGTAGCGTTGTCACCTCACAGTAAGATGCTGTCCGGTTCGATTCTCAGCTAGACCGTCTTCTGCAAGGAGACATGCGTGAATGGGTGTACCTTCATTGAAGGTTGTGCATCAGGCCTGGCAAGCCGGTACGTAAAATCAACTGCCAATCATTAGCGGACCGGAGTTCCGCTGTGGCGACCCCTAACCGGGAAAAGCCGAAAGACACAAACAAACAAACTATGTGACACACAGTCTTTTAAAATGGATTTCTTTAAATGAAACACTTCATTGATTGGTTCGTTTTTAACATGTGTTGACTTGGTTTGTGTATATTAACCTTTTGCAGTTACTTGGTATTATTTTCTGAGGAAGTTACCATATTACGGGTGACAAAAAGCATTTTAAGTTGTTAATAAATCTTTTTACATTTAAAACCGTGCTCTACCTTGGACTTTTGGACTTGCTTTTTACTAGTTTGTTTTTTGTTGTCCTTGCTTCTAGCCAGCTCGTTTGTCATTTAACAAAGGGATAGTAACAACACATGGAGGAGTTATGAGCACATTAAGTGGTTTTAATATTTTTAATTACATGAATATAGTAGTAGATAGAACACATTTTGGCCTTTTTTAAAAAAGGTTTAAAGTTGTGCCCTCTGGCAAGATAGGAGTAGTAGATGTTCTCACTGAACTACGACTTTTTAAGAGAACGTTAAATTTACAGTTACTATTTAAAAACAAGAACAATGGGTTTAACACTAGAAATAGTGGGGTTATCATGCAAAAGAAAAGATGCTTTAATCCTCCCGTCCACCCTCTTCTTTCTGTATTTGAGAAGTCTTGTATGGAGGAAAGTCATGTAATTCTTAATAGTAGACATAGGAGATTTTATAATATGTCTAAAGAAGAATCACAATTACTTCAAGAACTCTGGCCCAACCAAAAAATCAGGATTATGAAACTTGATAAGGTGGGGGGTTGTTTGATAGAATGGAGTTTAATAAACATCTTCTTGAGATTTTTTTATAATACTGATAAATAACAGTTGACATCTAAAAATGAAGTTTTCTTAATGCTTAGAAAAATACAGTTATTTCCACTTTTACAATGTGTGATTAATGAAAATCTGTTTGAATTTTTAAAATCTGAACATCCTACCATCCCTGTAGCTTTTGGAGTGCCAAAGGTCCATAAAGACATCAAACACCTTCCTTTTAGAGTCATAATTGCAGCACACAATAGTCCCACATACTCATTGGTTATATTTGTGGATAGGTTGTTTAAGAACCTTATTAGATCTATCGCATATATGTTAAAAGACTCTTGGGACTTTCTTATGAAAATTAAAACTAATTGGTACAGTGAGATGTGTATTTTTTCTACAATAGATGTCAAAGATTTATTTCCGTCTATACCCCATCAAAATGGATTGAATTTGTTTTATGAAGCTTTAAGGGAATTAATTCCACTTTGGTGAATTTTTTGATGGCCACTATGGAATATATTTAAATAATAATTATTTTACGTTCGAAGGAGATTTTTTTAAACAACCTAAAGGGGTAGCAATGGGTGTGAGTTGTGCACCCATGTATGCAAATTTAGTCCTGTATACATGGGAGAAGAGGTATGTTTTTATCTCAGAATTTTACACAGACTGGTTGATTTACTTTAGATACCGAGACAATATTTTTATTTTATGGAAATCCCCATGTAATATTGATACATTCTTCGATTACCTGAATAGTACTAATGGAATTTTCCAATTTACAGGAGTTGATTCTAAAACCAGTATTGACTTCTTAGATGTAAATGTATTTACCGGTAAACCTAACAACAAATTTGGTTTAAAAATCTTAAGAAAAGAAACTTTTTCTTATAGTTACTTAGACTACCAGAGTAACCCCCCTCCCCCCAGGACATGTTAAAAAAAATTATTTTCAAGGGACAATTGGTCCAAGCACCCAGAATGTGCTCAGATTTGGACAGTTTCTTAACTGAAGTTAACACCATTACAAATACATTCATGGAAAGAGGTTATCCCCACCATTATTTAATAAAAATAGCACAGGATGTTACATCAGGATGGAGTAATAGGTATAAATCTCTACTAGAAACCAATAGTGGTTTGAGTTCTAATAGGACAGTTACAGATGGAACTTTCAATTTCTACAACTTTTGGTACAGGCAGTCGGGAAGTGAAAAATATAGTAGCAAAAAATTGGGTTATTTTTAAGAGCAACCCAGAAATACTTGATATTATTGGAAAAGCCTTGTGCTTTGTTTACAAAGCAGGAACAAATCTAAAATTACTATCTGAACATGAGATAATGTATTATCAAATACCTGAAAGATGAACAATCAAGTGTGGTGCATGCAAACAGTGCCCCTATATTTTGGAAGATCAGATCATTACCGTGGAACATGCACCTTTTAAAATCATACTTAGAAAGGGTCACTGTGGTCTTAAGGGTATTATTTACATCACTATATGTGTCACTTGTGGTAGTTTCTATGTAGGGAAAATGATGAGAAATCTCAGAAACATAATTTAAAACACTGATATGCTACAGCTAAAGCTAACACAAACAATGCCCTCTTTAAACATAGTCAGGTATATAAAGGCATGAGTAGATTTAAATTTGGTATCTTGGACATTATAACTATTAATACCAGGGGATGGTTGTGGGAACTAGTTCTGGAGATAAGAGAAATACATTGATAAGTGAGGTTAAATGCCACAGTATTCCCTGGTTTGAATGAAAGTTGTACTGTTATTATATTCCTTAAAAATGAGCTCTTACTTTATAATTTTTATTTTTTATTTTCATTTTTATTCTCAAGACAATTTATTAAACTGAGTTTATAAATTAATACATTAGCATTTACTTATTGAGTATTTAGAACATCTATATACATTTAATACAGAAGTGATTGACTTTATGGAGGTGCGGTACCTTTAAAAATGTAATTACTTAATTGTTTAATAAACTGGAGTATATAAAGATTAATGTATTTTATAGTATTTGTTCTGATGAAGTCCCATTTGGTTGTAGGGACGAAAACGCTTAACCTTGTGTTATTAAAATGTGCATTTAAATTGGACTATTCATTATTTGTATACAGTTTCCATACTACTGGATAATGTCACAGTCTTTTGTTGCCAGCAATCTGCACAGGATGCCCATTTGTACACATATAAAATCTGTCCCTTAGCACTTTGTTGTCTTTATCCATGGCAATTATACTAAAGATTATTTTCCCTGCTTATGATGTTTTGTGATCCAGATCTTTTGACAGGTGAAAAAAGTTGTTGCCATATGCAGAATATACTGCCTAAGCTTTGTTTTATTGTTATTGTCATAATAGTTTACCTTTCCTCTTCCATGCCTACAAAGAAAACAGGACAACATAACAAGAATAAATAAATAATGAAATAAATAAAATGAAATGTTTTACAGATTTTACTTGTTTTGTAGATATTAGTAAACATATATTGATGTAAATTATAAAAAATTTTCAGTCTATAACATACAACATTTTTAAGTACAAAAAGTTCAGCTTATTGTAGTCTTGTATTTGCTAGTCCTTTTTTGTCGTATATCTGGAAATAAGCAGTAAGAATCTTTTGAAACAGAAAAAGCAATCTATTGAAATTAGTTGAAGTAGGATAGTTCTTAAAAGTTAACTTGTAATATAAACGGCATATATTAATGATTTAGTTATATGTCTTTTCATATCTTACCTCAATTGCATATACAGTGGCAAATGGTACATTACTGCCAGTATCATACTTTATTTTCTCATACTGCATGTCCTGTTTTTCATTACTTTTTCCTATTATGTCAAAGTTTTTAATTTTTGTAACCATTGTTTTCAAATGATATATCACTGCACAACAATCTTGATGTTTTTCTATAAGAAACATTTAGCATAAATGGCTTTTTTTATAAAAACTGCCTAGAGGACACTGCAAAATGTAATTTCAGTAACACAGTTATTATGGTTTGTCAATATCAAATCTAGATTGCTTGAGTAAATTGTTAGAAAAACATTAGTGGTTTTATCACATTATGTCATACAATCAATAAAATCACACTTTACATTATTCCACTACTTAAAACTGAAACATTTAATAAACATACGTGTGCCCAACAAATTAGAGTTTCCAGGACTAGTGATCACTAGATAATGGAATGGCAAATGATTTAGCAGGGAAACTGCACCAATTCCCCTTTACAACTTTTTTTTCATGTGATAATGCATAATGGTTCCAAAAGCTATTTGTGTTCTGCAGATCACTAAATAGAATTTTGAAGTAAAGTTTGCTGGCTAAAACATATATTTTCGTGCATTTACATAGATTTGCTGTCAAAACTTCACCTACATCATATCCCTTATTTTGAAATGATATAATGCAAGTATCCATGTAAATATCTGGGGCAGAATTTTTAAAATTATTTGAAAGAAAGCACACATATTGACTGTTTTGCTTTAAAAGTAATTATTTAACTTTTCTGACTTATTTATAAAGAACACTGTAATTCTTCATTTTTTTGCTAGCAGGCAGAGACATATTCCTCAAATTTACTAGCTTAATACTGGTAGCTGCAGACATGGGATTGGCTAGTTTTGTTGTCAATCATTTACATATCACTGTGGCAACCAGGAAATAAACAAACAAATGTGTTTTTCCAGGGCCTTTAGAAAAGCAGATTGTACACAAAGAAAATAAACCATAAAATCAAGAGTGACCTCCTCAGTTTGTTTAATCTTCAGGAACATAGCTGACACTTACAAATCATACTGTCAACTAGGAAGTGAAATAATCAAAAAACATGTGCTTCCACAGCCTTTGAAAATAAAAGCGATCATACACAAAACAAAACAGATGCAAAATCAAGTAAAATCCACCTTCTAAGCAGCATGTTTAAACTTGAGGGGCATAGTTTACACTTACACATACTTCTTGCAACCAGCAAATACAAAATAAAATAAAACCAAATGCAAGTAGTATCAACCTTCTCTGCTTGCTTAAACTTTAGGAAATGAGCTGAAATATTTAGCCTCTGGTTTCTGTTTGTGAGAAACAAAGATAAAGCTGTTTCTCATTTCACTGAATTACCATAAATTTACCTTATATTTTGGTCTGCATTTCATAAAATCTGTGGTTTTCTGGCAATTCAGTAAAGATTGCAGCTGCTAATTAAGTGGGGAGGTGGTGGATTGGATGTGGATGATAGCAACTTTTCCTCATTATTTGATCAGTTTAAAGACTGGATTTGCAGGGTTAATGTGCATTTGTATGAAAAAAGGATATTTATTCTCTGGGTACTGTTTGTGTGAATCAATGTTAAAAACGTACCTAAATTAATAGAATGGCACTAACTTTGCCTCAGAACTTTGGGCTAACAAATCATTGAGTATTGCAGCTAATAAATGGGGGGGGGGGGGCTGATGATGACTATGTATGAAAGCAACTCATTCTCTGTTTTTGCCATTTTAAAGTCTGGATTTGCAGGACTAGTATACATTTGTATGAAATTATTTAAAATATTTCAACTCTGGTTACTCTTTGTGTGAAATAAAGTTGAAACTGTCTCTGCTTTACCAAATGTCCCTATCTATGGTGTGTGCCTTACACAATGTATGCTTTTTATGCAAATCATTGAGAACTGCAGTATTAATTAAAAACCTAAGCAATATTACATAACTTATTCAATTCCTGCCCCTTTTTAAACAAGAAACATCTTTATTAAACCATCAGTTACTACACAGGCAATCATACATTTATATAAATGAAAATAAACAGCACCAGCACAATCCTAGTTACAAACATTTTACACCATAAACCATACTGACACACTCACAGTTGCAAACATTATACATCCCTTATAATTTACCCAATCTTTCTCACTCAAATATTACATAACTCATTTTAAGTCCTGCCACCTTTAAGACTTCACTCCTCCCTTATATGTATTATTCCTACAATTCCCATTTTTCATATGTAGTTTTCTCCTGCCATTTTCTAAAGATCTCAATTCCAGTTGTTTTATATCTGTTACTATATTTACTGCTTCCAGTATAGCTGGTTTATATCGACTACTGTTTATGTTACAGTTGAAATTTAACACATAACTTTTTCTGATTTCACAGAAGGACACTGAATTTGAATCATATTTTTGTATATTCCTCATAATATTAGAGGCATCTGGCAAATTATTCTAGATTGTTGTCACAAAATAATAACTAACATTCAAGTTTCAAACTTTATGGCCCTCAAAAAAATGCATGTTAATGTAAAAAATATTTACTCTAGCAACTTCCTTATATAAGAACAATAACTGAAATCTGTCTGTCTGTTTGGCTTTGTCCCTGATTTAGAGATTGAGTGATAATTTTTGTCAGAATCAGATAAAGTATGCACAACAAAGTGGCTATAAATTCTGAATGTGGGTGGGGAATGTCAGTAGATGAAAGTAATTTCCCTTTTGTTTACTCTGTTTAAATGGTCTATTTTCTACTGGATTTGAGAGCATTTATGTCAAATAAAACTGAATATTTGGGCTACTGTGTGTGTGATAGAAACTTGAAATACATTAATGTGTCTATAATTACATTTACCTTTACCACAATCAGCCATTCAGGGTGATTATAATCAACACTAAATAGCTGCCTGTGAATGAGAATGGCTGACCTTGGCATTCATTATCAAGTTTAATAGTCAGTAGTCTGGTTTTGCAAGGCTAGCATATATTTGCATAAGGTAGCTGGGATACTTTAATGTGACACTTTTTTATCACAATTGGACATTTGAGGTGTGCACAATCAATGATCTGTAGACTGATTATTATAGATATTGGTAGATTATATAATGATAGTAGTTGACATGGTCTTAAATCAGGAAGGTAAATCTAAAAAAAAATGAGCATTTATGCATGGTCCTAAAATGGTATGTATAAGGGCTGGAAATGATTTGAAAACTTTACAAGCCCCAAGGTGCACTTACCATGCCACTGAGTCTGACTTTGTGAAACTAGTGCATGTTTGTGGAAAGCAAGTTGGGACACTTTAATATGTCCATTTTTATTGCAATTGGACTTTTGAGTTACACACTGTCCAGTGGCTACAACTGATATGTATTAGCATTGATAGATTATAATAACAGCAGTCTTAATGTGGTTAAGAAAATGACTCCAAAAAAAATCATGAACATTTAGTTACGTTTGAAAATATGTGTGGATGGGGAATGGGAGACCACTGATTGAAAACTACCAAAGGCCCAAGATACTCTTAAGTTGTCACTTCTTTTAGTGATCTTGTGTTTGCATTATTTAAAAAAAAAGATCTGCATCTGTAGAAGCCATATTTCAGTAGGGTAAAAGTACTTATCAGCATTATAATTTTGATGTACTCAGATAAATAGATCTGGACACAGTTTTAGTTAGCTTCTATGGTTTCTTTTTGAGAATACTATTCGTAATTGTTTGTTTATTTATTTATTAAAATGTATTTACCAGGGTAGTGCACTGATCTCAATGGACCATTTGCAGTCACAGCCCGGGTGAATAGGATTATATAAGAAATGAACAAAACATATTGACAGATACACTGATATGCTAAAAAAGAAATACATATGCATATTTACAGCTACAAGAATACACTATAACATTACATTCCAGAAGTAGTTAACAATGTCAAAATATGGATGGGAAAATAGAGTTATTTTTATCAAAGCTTTATGGCTAAGATGCAACCATAATGGCTGAGGTGGCTTATGCTACAGGGATGCCAGCATATCATTACAGACAGAGATGATTAAATATTGTTTCATGTTAAATGTTACTGTTCTCACCATATCAAGCCAATATACTATAGAAAATATTTAGATATTAAAAGAAGAAGTACATTTGGAATCATATGTTATTATTTATAATATTTGTTTACATAAAATTGTGTTTGTGACTGGGTTATTTCCTCCCATCAATGACACACTTGACAGCTCCCATGACTTTGGGACCAGCATTATTGCAATATATAGTACAATCAGCAACTTCATTAGGAAAAACTGTAGTGCCATAGAAAATCCCCCTTCTCTAGACCTAACCTTTCATAAACAATCATCCTTCACCGCCTTCTACCTCACTCAACTTCCTCCTCCACCCTCTCTTCTGACCTTCCTTCCTTAACAAATGTAAAGGCATAGCCCTGTGACAAGTAAGTCTGCCAGGCTATCTCCATTTACTGATAAATCATTCATTCAAATGGACCATTTTCAGGATAGCTCTGCATGAACATAGATTTTATGAATAGAGGTGACGTTAATACAGATAGTGTAACCATTTACAATAAGCATAATAGGAATATATTCAACAAAAATAAGATATAAGTTTTATTTATTTAGCATTTGTTTATCAGGAAAGTCTGACTTGGAATGAGTCAATTTTCAGTGGTGGCCCAAGGAGAAATGCTCCAGATATGTCTTTGCAACATGGGAGGAAAGCGGAGTACCCAGAAGAAACCTACATAAAGGGCATGCAGACTCTTCATAAAAGGCACCCCCAGCAGGAACTGAACCAGAGAGGCTCTTGCTGTGAGGCGACGACACAACTGTTGCACCACTACACCATCCAGGTAATGCAAATGATAATAACACTTAAAAACTGAATTAAGTGTGTTGAAGAAAAGTAAAGTGAATAAAGCTACAGCTTAATGATGTTAATGGGAAGTAATTAGAAAACTAAAGAAGAATATGCATTTTGCTTCAGACTGGAGAAATTTTTAAAATTGTAATTTGAAATCATTGTATGCCTGAAATTCTTTTAAGGTAAGAGGAAATTACAAGGGATAGTGACAATGGATTACATACTATGACATGAATAAATCTGAGTGTTAACTTTCAATGAAGTTTCACCTATAAAAGTTTTTTTTTTTTTGCACATCAGTCATGAATGACAAAAATATTACCTTTCTTTTCAAGAAATTCATTAATTACATGTACTTTTGCTATGGCTGAACAGCTTCCTGCAATACATGAACTCCCATTTCATAGGTTCATAACTGTATACTGGGCTAATGACCACTAGGACCCTCATAGGCCTAGCTATGCAAAAAAATGTGATCCACAAACTTGATTTACATAGGTGGTAATTTACTGACTGCATCTGCCCATCGGAGACATAGGAAAAATAAGCAGAGGTGAATTTCTGATTTTCCAACCACTCATCCGATTTGTTCTTAAAAAGAGATAGGGAAGAACTCAGTTTCACATTGATGGGGAGCGTATTCCACAGAATGGGAATTCTCTGAGAAACATAACTGTCTCTCTAACATTTCCTATTCATGTTGCAAGCAAATGTTAGATCTTTTAATCTAGTAGTTCTGATGTTTTTTGTTTTTACAGATGTGCAAAAGGTTCATCAGAACTGGGTCCAGAGATGTCCTGTATGCCAGGGAAAGATCACCTCTTAGAAGTCTGTATGATACCAAATAAAGAGACAGGGCTTTGAGGAGACCAGTCTAGGTTATTGTGTTTACTCTTTGTATTCTTTTTATAAGGAACATTTGTGGACTTTCCAATTACTGCATGTGTCTGGTCAGGTACATACTGAAGGGTGCATTATATTCTAAGATGGATCTGATGAGGGCTGAATACAGTGGTATGATGACCTCTCTGGACCTAGAGGTCATGCCCTTGCTTACAATATGAGCAACATAGAAGGATTTTCTTACCACCTTGGGCACATGCTGCTCAAGGGCTAAGTTACAATCTATATGAGTTCTCAGATCCCTAACTAGAGAATCAACCTTTAAGGGTGTTTTATTTATGACATAGTTACCCAGGGTGGTAGGCTTCCCAAAAAGTGCTATAATGCATTTCTTGGTAATGAGTTTTAAGGCATGGCATTGGCATCAAGTATTTGTTTCTATTAGACCTTCCTGAAGGGTCTTCTCATCATGGGGGGATTCAAAGACTGCTCACAGTTTGCAATCATCTTCAAACTTTGTCAGCCAAAGGCCCTTGACACTGGTTTTAAAACCCAAGAATTACATGTCAGAGAGGAGTGGGCCCAGGACAGAGCCCTAGGGGACTCCACTGGTAACCGGCCTCTTTATGGAGCTTCCCTCCCTGATTCTAAACTCCTCAGTCTTATTAGTTAATCAGCTAACTATCCTGCATGCTATAAAGGGGTTTACACCTAGTTCCTTAAGTTTGTTGACAATGCCCGAGTGGGGTATTGTATCAAATGCTTTAGCCAGATCTAGGAAGGGAGTGTGTACCATTTTCCCCTCATCCGTTCCTTTAATGATCTTTTCAAAGAAGTTCACCATATTCAGTAAGCATGCTCTTCCTTTGACAAAGCCAAATTGAGATGGATCCAGTGTCTGGAGGTCTCCTATGTCCTTGTTGGTAATTCTTTCCATGACTTTGTAAATAAGACAAGTCAGACCAATGGAAAAGTGGTTTCCAGGATGTGTTGAAGGTCCTCCCTTATGAAGGGGGATGACTACTGCAGTCCTCCATTCACATGGCACAGAGCCTGTTTTAAGACTATAGTTAAATACTGACTCTAAGGGTCCAGATTTATCATATTTTAGGCTATTCAGGAGGTATCCTGAGATGTTATCGGGGCCCACTGAGGCCATGTTCTTGGCTTTAGTGAGTGCACCCTGTACATACTCCCTAGTTATAGCCAGAGGGGTTATGTTTGTGGATATTTTTTAGGGGATAGTTGGGGGGGTGAGAGGGGGTAAAGTTGGAAATAAATGTGTCCGCTAATAGATATGCTATATTACTAGGCTCAGTGAATGTGGCACCATTAACCACCAGTTAATCACATTGCTGTGTGCTGCTCTTGAGGTTTCTGACACAGCTGCAGGAGGCCTTATGGTTTTCTTTTTCCTGGGAGGCTATCTTAACCTCAAATTTGATTTTGCTTGACCTAATTAGCCCTCTTAGCTGGCCACCCCTCCAGGCATGTCTAAAGGTCAGTTCTCTGAGTTTTCTCCTATTAACCTGGTGAACTTGGGTATCCTGAGGCAATGTAGCAACTGCCTCATGTACACTGACAACCCTCTCCTCTTACCTCCCAACATTCAGACTTGCGAGAGATGCATTCATATATCCAAATTAGAAGCCACCCACTCCCCAGCCAAGACCGGAATGGCTAGTCAAGAGGAGAAGGTCAACACTTCCACCACACCACATGGAACACATAACCCTCCAGAACACACACCAGCACTGCCTTCACATAAAAACACAAACCACACACCCACCTTCATGGAGGCTCTCAATAAAAATCTACCCAAACAGCAGAGACCTTCAAGGCAGAAACACACTCGACCACCACAACACAACACTAATCACAAGACACATAACTCTCCTAAACAGTGTGCCACTCAACCAAAGCCCCTATGGCAAAACAGCATGTCCAACTCACTAGTCATAGGTGACTCAATAGTGAGGCACACTGATGTCCCACTCACTAGGTTGAATAAAGAGAAAGTAACAGTCAGATTTCTGTCAGGTGCCAGGATCCAACACATAACACACGCACTCAGGTCCCTCAACAACAGGTACAAATATGACTCTGTCATTGTACGTGTGGTTGTAAATGATCTGAGATGTACCTCCCTGGACTACATGAAAAGAGACATGGAGGAGCTCTCGGATTATGTAACCCAAGCGATTATGCCTTTAACCCTGAGCAGCCTCCTACCATCACCCAGAATGATACCACAGAACAAGCAGAAAATGATTGATTTCAACAATTGGCTAAGTTTCTGGTGTCATTCTAAGGGGATCCAGTGTCTGTGTGCCTGGGATGACATTATTGACAGACTTAGATGCTTTGCTAGAGATGGCCTGCATCTGTCATCCCTGGGTTCCAGATACTGGCCAAGGCTCTTGCCACCCCTATAGTGCCTTTTTAGGCAGTGTTCCAAAGACCAAATTACCACCATAACAGCTACAAATAAATGCAATCTGAGGGTCATGCTGCTCAAAGCTAGAAGTCTAAATCTCAATATGCACTCACTCAAAGCACTCCTTAAAATGGAGAACATCAATATTTGTGCTGTAACAGAGACTTGGTTCAAGGCAGCAGAAAGCACCTCTGAACTACCAGGCTATAACTCATTCCACACCTTTCGGCCCCAGAACTTGGACCAAAGCTCCAAAGGCAGTGGTGTTTCCATATTCATAAAGGATGTGCACTCCTCCAGACTGGTAGCCCAACATAACGCATCAGAGATACTTCAGGTGCAGCTAGCATTAGGTAAGACAACAATTCAGGTCATAGCCTGCTATAGGTCCCCAACCAGGTCCCAAGAGTCACACTCCATGTTCCTAAGCACCATGGAGAATATTAGGATCCAACCTAGCACTCTCATACTGGGCAACTTCAACTACCCCTCCATTAACTGGGAAAACTACTCACGTACCAATACACTTGCCCAATGTTTCCTTGAATTCATTAATTCCAATACCCTGGACCAGCTCGTTCTTACCCCCACTAGAGGTAGCAACATCC
Organism: Protopterus annectens; assembly: GCF_019279795.1. NCBI lineage: Eukaryota > Metazoa > Chordata > Ceratodontiformes > Protopteridae > Protopterus > Protopterus annectens. The sequence goes on along the minus strand of NC_056746.1, from coordinate 1,221,331,367 downwards.
CTGACCTGGTCATTACTAACATGGGTGACAGTTGCTCTACATCAACAGTCAACTCCTCTCTGGTTCGATCTGACCACAAAATAATCACCTTGGAAAGCCACATCCCTCCCACCCCACCCCCCTCCACACCCTGCAAAGTAACCACCGTGAAAGACTTCTCCAATGCTAACTTTGGGCTCCTAAAACAGAGGTGGATAACTTCATGGCACCCATGCAAATGGAGAATAGTTGCATGACTGTTGAATCATACACCAATGCACTGTATGAACACGTACACAAATGCATGGATCTCACCATACCCAATAGAACCAAGATGCTCTGCTACAAAAAAAGAAGCCAATCTGGTAGTCCTCTGCCATAAACAAACTCTACAACAGAAGGAGAAAACTGATGTGGAATAAGGTGAAGTCCCAAGACTAGAAAACCTCCCTTATCAGCCTCAACAAAAAGTTGAGATCCCTCATCAAATCCTCTAACGCTAGCTATGAAAACAGAATTGCAGCAGATAGTAAAGACAACCACAAGGCCTTCTATAGTTATGTAAAGAATCTCCGCAGCAATACCCAGATTTGCTCTGAGTTACTGCACAATGGCGCCTCCTATTCCAAGCCAACAGATATTGCCAATATTCTGGCCAACAGATTCAGTGCCAACTTTACCCCCCCCCCAAAGGACCAATCACAATACCAGTAGATTCCCAAGCACCCAGTATTACTGCTGCACAGGTTAAAACAGCACTGTCCAAGGCCAAGAATACAGCTTCTAAGAGACCTGACAACATCCCTGGTTGTGTTCTACATAAACTACAGAGTGAACTGGCACCTCACCTGTGTGTCCTGTTCAATCATAGCCTCACCTCAGGCATTGTCCCTACCAAATTGCATGCTGCAACAGTCATCACTCTCCACAAAGGAGGAATGACTACAGACCCTGGGAACTATTGCCCCATTAGCTGAAGTGTCTGATATGTAAGGCAATGGAATGCATCATCATGGACCTAATAAATAAGGATATAGGGAAACTCCAAACTCTGGATCCCACACAGTTTGGTTTAGTGAAGGGTAGATCATGCCTATTCAACCTGGTCGACTTCTTTGAGTCAGTCACCAAAGCTATGGATGAAGGCAAGGTGGTTCATACAGCCTACCTTGATCTGGCCAAGGTCTTTGATACCATTTCCCACTCAGGAATCATAGAAAAAGTCACTAAGCTAGGCATCAACCCCTATGTCACTAGGTGGGTTGCAAACTGGCTCACATATAGAACCCAGAGTGTGAAAGTAGCTGACTGCAAGTCAGACTGCTGACCAGTCACAAGTGGAGTCCCACAGGGATCGGTCCTGGGTCCTCTCGTGTCTGGTATCTACTTCTCTGAAGTCCAGGCCAACAGGAAGGGACTCTGGCTGACAAAGTCTGTAGACAATTGCAAGTTGGGAGCTATTATTAACTCCCCAAGTGATGTTGACATCCTGCAGAAAGGCCTCACTGAGACCAACGACTGGTGTCAGAACCATGGCCTTAAGTTCAATGCCAAAAATGTGTCATCATCCCCCTTTAGGAAAAACCCGGTTCCCATGAATAACCACACTTATGGTAGTCCTCAGAACACAGAAGGTGTTATAAGAGATCTGGGAACACAGGTTGACAGCAAACTCTCTTTTGACCACCACATTGCCACTGTGGTCAGAAAGTCATTTTATGTGGTACATCTCATTACTAAGGGTTTTGCATCCAGGAAGAAAGAGGTCATTGTCGGCCTTTACTCTTCCTTCATTAGGCCAATCATCGAGTACAATGCCCCATTTGGCATGTACCTTACTAGACACCTGCAACAACTGGAAAGGCCACAAAAGTACCTCAGAAAGTGAATCCTAGGCCTTAAACACTTGTCCTATACGGACAGACTCAAAAAACTCCAACTATTCTCTATCTCATATCGCCTACTTAGAGGCAATGTCTGCTTGACTTACAAAGCCATGTCTGATCCAGCTCTGTTAGAAATGCTACATCTAAAGAAATCCCAATCCCTCCACACCACACACTCCAGAGACTTCAACCTCATTACCACAATCAACAGAACATGCTGGAGGGAGAGGTTCATAACCCAGACACTACCCATGCTATGGAATAGACTTCCCATACATGTCAAACAAAGCACCTCAGTGGCCCTCTTCAAGAGAAATCGTGATGAGTGGATGGAAAATAGAAAATTCACCCTGGGGATCACTTCAGTGGCTCTATTCGACAGAGGCACTGAGAACTAAGGCCGGGTGGCATGATTACAGGGTAATCCTATGGGCTAGGCTTGTAAAGGCTCCAGGGCCATTAACCTAGTACACACCTATGAATCTATGAACCTGTGAGAGTTCCTATTTTATGAGAATTACCCTTCCTTATTTTTGCCATAATTTTTTTCCTTTTATTGTGTATCCTGTTAAATTTCGAATGACACCTGGATGGTTTGTTTCTAGGGCTAGTCCTGGGCTTACTTCTGGTAGGTACAGCAGCCTCTGTGCAGCCATTGACATGGTTGTAAAGAGTTTCTGAGAGCAATTCAACATAGGCTGCTGTGTTCTCTGAGCTTGAACGGGCACTGAATTTTCACAATCCATCACTTAGTAAAAGGTAATTTGCTCTGGAATAGTTCCTAACTGCTATTTGTTTTAATGGGATTATGGAGTTGATTTTGATTTCAAAGAAAACAGCTTTACAGTCAGACCTTACCAGTGATGATGAGACATCAGGGGTGCAGCATTCTCCCATATTTGTAACGTGAGGTTCAGTATGTTGGAGCCTCTAGTGGATGTATTCATTGTTTGGTCAAAGGTGTCTATATTTACAATGTCCAGGAATCTCTGTGCCTATAGATTTGAAGCTGTGTAGGATTCCCATTCTCTGGAGGGGTAATTAACTCATTCCCATCCAATACAGCTCTTTTGAGTGTGTACATTTAACTCCCAGTTAATGTGGCTTGAGTCTTTAAAAATGAAGTTATTACCTTACAGTTCAAACAAATATTTATATCTCAGCAACTGTAAGTGTTATCAGAAAAATGTAAATGGCAAACTATTGAGGATAAATTAATCTTTACATTGGTGGCGTTTATTCAGTTTGATACTTTAAGCTGGATTTTATAAGCCAAAAAAAGGCAGTGAATATTAATTTTGTAATGTTGTATAAACAGCTTGTGATATCTCAGTAACTCTTCAAGCAGGACACATACTGCCAGCAGGATTTTCTTCATGCAGCTATGAACTTTCATATGAGGCTATGCAGTTCTGTCTGTATTATCTGAATGTTGAGATATTTCAAAAAATATGAACATTATTACAATAAAAATATAATTCAGTATCTCTTTCGCTGCATTAGACAGAGGTCAAATATCAATCCATCATGTATGCTTTAAGATGAAATTTTCTGATACCTTGTATGTAGCATGGTTTTGGAATTATTAATGCAGATATGAACAAGCAATATTTGACACCTAGAGGCATCAGCAAGGGTTAACTGCAGAAATGCCCAGAGGTGCACTTGGCTGTAATGAGTTAAAGCATCCCATGAGTAGGTGTTTGGTGGGATGGTAAGTGTCCCCAGTAGGTCCTCATGTGCACTGTGAGCTTCCTTGGACATTGAGGGTGACCTACAGTTGGCTAGGATATGGTACAGGATTGTGTCTATGGTGATCTGCATGTGAAGGAAGTCCAGCACATCATCCTTTTTGACAACTCTAGAGGTATGCTTGTTATTGATGTATATCAAGACACCTCCTCTTTTAGCTATTTTTTGTGCAGCTACTGGTCTAAAAGTGTAGAAGGCACTGAAACCTTGGAATACTAGAGTACTCTCTGCTGCTTTAAACCATGTCTCGGTAACTGCACAGATATCTATATTCTTGAGTGTAAGGAGGGCTTGAAGAGAGTGCAAATTTTATTTAGACTCCTAGCATTAAGCAATAACACCTAGAGTTTAGCTGAGTTGATTTTGCTGCGTTGGTAGGTTTGTTAATTTGGCATTGCCTGAAAAAGGCACTATGGGGGTGAACAAAGCTTTAGCTAGTATTTGAAACCCTAGAGAGGAAAGGTGCCAACTATTTTTGGCAAAGCAACATGGTCTGTTAACCATGTCCTCTGAAGCTGACAAATATTGGATCCCTTTAGAATGACAACAGAAAGACAGCCAGTTGTTGAAATCCATCATTTTTTGCTCATATTGTGGCATTGTCCTCAGTGACAGTAATATACCACTCAATGCTGGGCTCATACCAGCCTGAGACACATAGTCTGAAAGCTCCATAATGTCTCTCTCTCATCATATGTTCCAAGGAGGTATATCTCAGGTCATTTATACCTACAAGGACTATTATGGAATCATACTGGTTCCTGAGACATAATGACTTGAATGCATGCTTGATTGGCAGATTCTGGCTCCAGATAAGCAACTAACAGTTATCTTCTCCTTCAGCATGGTTAGAGGAGCATTAATATGTCCTACAATGCAGTCCTCTATGACAAGTCATGGGAAGTGTCTTTTCTTGCCTTAGTGGGTTAGTGTTTGGAAGTGCACTGAGAATGACAGTGTGTGTGGTATTACAATGTTGTTTTATTTTGAGTGCCTTTGGGCTTGCTGGGGCATAGCTTTGACAACAGGTAATCTAGGCAATCTTTGTTCCTTAAGAAGTTTGCTTTTAAGTGACTCAGCATACATTAGTCTATTTGTGTGCTATGTACTATGTGAGGTGAGAGGTGTCATTGTGGAAGTACACCTTTGCATACTGTGTCTGCTACTTTAAGGACTAAATAGTTGTCAGAAAAACATGAGACAATTACTACATTGTCTTATTATGCCCTTGTCCTCCAAGCTGGTTTCAGAGAAGTTAGGAAATTGCATATCCATACTGTCCAGTCCTTTGATTTGTGAGTTACAAGGGGTGGTGTATTGGGGTTGGAAGGCTTTTAAGGGTGCTTCATCAGAGAAGATTATGCTAAACAGTACTAAATTCTAATACTGAACTCAACAAAATCTGCAGGTATTGCCACTAGACTCCCAACCAGCTGCTCTACGCTTGTTGGTGGATAAGGAATTTGCACTATATTGTTGATTTACAAGGTACAGTTTTATGAGCCATTCTTTCTAGGTGTTTGCATCTGTACAGGGCACTGCTAACCCTTGCCAATGTTCAATATTTCTAGAACCACAGAAAAAGCAGAAAACTAAATAATGAGCCCTCTAGCCAGTACAATGGCTAAACTATGAGTCCTTTTGTGTATTTTCCAACTCTGACAGTCCAAGCAAACACCTCCTGCCATAAGATGACAACATCAAAAGTATAGTAGAAAAGACCCACAAGTGTAATGCTACCAAAAAACACTTAAACAACTAACTGGAAATTCCTTGATGAATGCAGTTTTAAGACAGTCATACACCAGTAACAATGCAAGGAAGATCATTTTTAACAAAAAAGTGAACTGCAAACATAAAAGCAGGAAAGAGTAGTGATCACCCAAAATAACTTAAGGGCAATATACTAGTCAAAAGAACTTAACTTTGCCTAGATGGCAATGGATACAAGTACAACAGCACTTGAATGCAGCCTAAAACTGCAAGCTTTGCTAAGCGCCTAGAAACTGAGCAGAACACAATTTTTAGTAAAAGAGGAACACTACAATATTGCAAGAGCAATCCTGGATTGCTGGGTGGGCACTCAGTATCATGGATCTATGAAAAAAAAATGGGTGGGAAAAGTAGATAAATAGCTAGAGGGGAGGGAGGGACTTTGAAAATCAGATTATCGTAATGGGTAGAGGCCACAGACATAGCCTTATTGTAAAACAGCACCAGCAATAAGGGTAGGAGGTTGGGGTAAGTCAACCTGGCTAGGTATGGTGGCATACCAACCTGACCAGCTACAGAGGCATACCAACCAGGTTAGCTAGAGATGCAGACCGAACAGGCCAGCTACAGGGGCATACCAACCACGCCAGCTACAGAGTCATACCAACCAAACTTGCTATAGAGGCACACCAACCAAAGTAGCTACAGAGGCATACCAACCAGGCTAGATACAGAGGCATAGCAACCAGGCCAGCTACATATGCATACCAACCAGGCTAGCTAGAGATGCATACCATCAAATAAAGCCAATATTGGAGCTCTTTCAGTAACTTTAGCTTAATGTGTTAGTAGGGAAATGGAGTAGACACAGAATGCAAACTATAAGCAGGTAAAAGATAAACATTTAAGCAAAAATTGGAGCAGATACAGTTATCACACTACTGACCTTCTACTACAGTTTAAGGCACCAGACTATGTAGAAATTTACCGGTTATACTGTATATAGAAAAAAATGCATTAATAAATGATTAAGGCTCAAAATCTGACAGGAATACATAGCTCAGTCACCAATGTGAATTATTTATATATTATTTATTTAACATTTGTTTACTGGGAAAGTCCAACTTGGAACAAAGCCAGTTTTCAACAGAGGCCGGGGGGAAACACTTCAGATGCATGTCTTTGTGACATGGGAGGAAACTGAAGCAAATCCACATGAATGCAGGGAGGACATGTAGACTCCACAAAGAAGGCACCCCAGCCAAGAATCAAACCAGTGAACCTTTTGCTGTGAGGCGACAGTGCTTCAGCTGCATCAACTAAACTACGAGACTATGGGCTAGATGGGTTTCAAATACAAACAGGTACCTTTAACAAGTAATTCTACTTGTGGAAATAAAAGTGCAGAATAATATAGAAAAGCAGTCTTCCCCCAGCTGTTACTAAACAAGACTAAGGTCCCAGAACAAACTTAAATATGCAAACAGATGGAAGAGAGCAGAAAAGTACAAACTATTATTACCACAAGGATAACTATGTGCAACTCAATTATTTAAGCAGAATGGAACTAATTACAATAATTTAACTCTCTCTCTTTCCTTGTTTTTTTTTTATTTTCTTAGCAGTGGATTACATTTCCTTCTGACTCTTTTTAAAGCCAGATATTTTTTTGCAGTCCAGACTTGCTTTTTAAAAGGGCAACTCGCATAGCAGAACAAATCAAATGAGATATTAGCTCAGGCACTGACACGTATCATTTTAGCAGATGCAAAGTATATGAATGTGGCCTTAATGGGCAAAGCAGTGTAATACTTCACCTTATCAGGTAAACATAAACTATTAACATACAAGTGACACTACATGCATTATAAATGCCAGCCTGTTTGACTGATAAATCTTTTTACAGGAAAGGTTTCGCAGTTGGTAATTGATGACAGTTTTATATAATCTCATCATAGCAGGAACTATTGTTTGACTGCATGAGTACCAAGGATGTCCAACTAAAAGGGCAAACCTGGCACAAAAACTCTTAACTGCATAAGCCTGAAGAACAATTATTCTTCCAATGTCATGTTTGTTAAATGTGTGACTATACCTTTCTGCTTTGATTAGCCTGTTTTTGCTTTTATCTATGTTGGGTCATATTTACAATATTACACGCCAGTCCTCATTGAAGATGATAAACATGGGGCAGGATAATAAATTGTGCAGGTAGCATGAATCTTGAATTTTCAAACACTTCAGGGTTGATGAATCTTAATTTTTATGCCTATTTTGTTGCCTAAAATGTGTTGCTTATTACTGATAAGACTTTATAAAAATAATGTCCATACATGTAGAAATATGTCTATATGGCTATACATATATATAACAAAAAAAAATCTATATATATATATATATATATATATATATATATATATATATATACACATATATACACATATATACATATATATACATATATATATATATATATATATATATATATATATATATATATATATATATATATATATATATATATATATATATACATATGGGTCCCCTTCTAAAGACCGAACCGCCGATCCCCCGATGCAGAAATCACCAACGCCAGATAACCGACAGGTACGTATACCGACAGGGTGATTCGCCGACAGCGGAAAGACCGACAAGGGTAATGTGTGATCGCGACCCGGTAAGTGTGCGACAGTGACGGAGGTAGGAGTGGTCAGGTAAGTGAGTTAGTGTTAGGGTGCAGGTAGGTGAAGTGTGCGTTAGTGTCGGAGCTTGTGCTAGGGGTGGGTAAGTGAGTTAGGGTTAGGGTGCAGGTAGGTGAAGTGTGCGATAGTGTCGGACCTTAGGGTTAGGGTTTGGGTCAGGGCTAGTGTGTATGCTATGTAGTGTAGTGTGTTTTTTATTTTTTGTGTGTCGGTGTTATGGTGTTCGGTGTTTCGCGTTGTCGGGTTTGTGTGTTGTCGGTTTTCTGGCGTCAGTGATTTCTGTGTCAGGGAATCATCGGTTTGGTCTTTAAAAGTAGACCCATATATATATATATATATATATATATATATATATATATATACATACACACACACACATACACACACACACATACATGCATTACTGACATGAGAAGGAGATAATTTGCCAATTTAGTCACTCAGATGTCTCCTTGACATATCCTACCTGGTATCACAATAGCTTGGCAACTACAGCATGGCCCATTCCGAACAACTGTTGCCATTAAATAAAACTTCTTGAGGCTCAGTTTATAGTTTATTCTTACAATTTGCAGCTGATGCCTTCTATGATTACCCCTGGCCCTCTTCCATATTTCTACTCTTTGACAGCTATTTTAAGACCTTGTGGGTGAAGATCAAGCCCTACTATCTCTCCTTGCCTATGCAGACTAGAGGCAAAGACCTTTTATTCCAGTCCTTTCATTTATTTAAATACTCATCCTGTTCATCAAAACAATTGTCTGAAAACCAAAAGCTCAAAAAAAAAATACATAAATAAATAAATAAAACCACTTAATCACCTGCTTTTTAAATGATTTTGCTGTAGTCATTGCTTTGTCCTTTTCCTATTAGTTTTATTAAAACTGAGCAAGGAGAAGGGGTATGAGTTTTTTCTGATGAGTCCAGATTAATGCCCAGTAGGTTAGTGAAATGATTTTCTTATCACTTGTAGTCTAGTCACCTCAGGATACCTTTTGGCTTTGTGTTGACTTTCCCTGCCTTTCCATTCGGTACTTCATTCAGTCGTAAAATTATTAGCATTCCCAGTGCATTTCCCTGGATTGCCTACTGAAGCTTAATTCATTTCCATATATAACTTGTAATTGTGCTGTTGTATAGATGCATTACATTAGTGTGTATTCAGTTTTAACTACCACTTTGATGTTGAGTTTGATAATTTGCCTCGAGCCCTCCAACGGCTCTTCCATACATCACCTTATTAGAATGATGAACAGCTACATCAGTTCAAATATCTGGGAGTTTTGATGTGCCTGAAAGAAATTATTGGCTAGGCTGCTTTGGACTACGCTGAAGTGCTACTCATGGTTGTCACTTAATACTATAGGATTTGATCGCAAACTATTCCTTCTAGACAAGGAAAGTATTATATTTATCTAATTGTAATAGTTATAACATTGCTGATTCTGTTGCATTTAGTCAGCTTACTGTGCCAAGTAATAGTTATCTGTTTGTAAAACTATACTTTTTATTTTGTGAGAGAAAGTAACATTGTTTGATGTTCTTCTTGCCTACTCATACCTACTTAGTTGTAGGAGAGTTATGACTGGCTGTTGAGCTGATTTTGTTGCTTTTAAACTGTTGTTTTTTTCCTGGCACTTTTTTTCCAGTTGACTAGTCTGCTCACAAGTTATTGTTTTTTAACTTTGACTGTTGTCTCTGATTTATCATACTGTTCTCCCTTAAGTCATACTTTTATCCCCATTTGGAGTAGAATGGCTATTTCTTCACCATAGCAAAATTAAGGGTTATCTTGCTTCACCAAGCTACAACTTCTGCCATGTAGATGCATGGTGTAGTATAGTGACTGCACCCCCCCCCACCCCCTTCTCACAGCATAACAGAACTTCCAGCCAATGCTTGGTAGCAGCAGGTAATGTCCTTTACCACTAGTTGCACATGGAGTTAAATGGAAAATCTCTTTTATCCCAACTCTTAGTAATCCCTCTAATAGATACATAGTCTGTAGATAATGCTACTAGATATATCGACACCATCTAGTAATCCTACACTACTCTGTTCTCACTATAAATTGTAATATTTTAGATACCTATTTGTTTAAGGCAACAACATTCATGAATCTTAACTTTCATGCCTATTTTGTGATAATGTTTGTTACGTCACGGTTCCATTTCCTATTTAAACAGTGATTTGGTTTGTGTTAGTCATTCTGAAGAAATTCTTAATACACCTTAACAAAAGCTCTTAATAACTATTATTAAAATGTTCTGCTTAGTATTTACTGCCTTCTGTATAATTTTTGTTCTCTGCTGGACATGGTAAACTGAAAATTTCTGTTAGCAATTCTGCTATGTAATCCCCTCCTAGCTAATCAACTGGACAATCCCATATTAGTTTTGCACTCTATCTGCTTACTATTTAAATAACTATATAAACCAATCTGACTGGAACTATATTTTAGATTATAAAAGTCTAAATTAGTATATTCTGTTGCTAGAATATTTTATATTAGTTAGAATAAGGTTATAATAAAATAGCAAAATTTGCAACCCACATTCCCAGTAAAAATCATCATTGCCTAGCACACAACCATCTAAACTGGTTAGAATGTCTGCACTATTAATGATTCAATCAACTAAAATTGGCACAAAATATGCCTCATCACCGACACAAATGTCCCACAGTGACTAAAGACAATAATGCTTGGTACTCCCGAATCTATCTAGAAATGTCAGGTTTAAGGACATATATCTTGCCAAACTCCATAGACCAAAAATAAATGTGGTAAATTAATGTATTCCTTATATTTATCCAAATGTTGGCGCTCTTTATTTATTTATTTATTGATTTTTTTTTCTTTACCAGCAAAAGCCTGACTGAGCACAAGTCCAAATCTCAGCTGAGGCCCAGGGAGAAAAGCGCAACATTAAATGCATATTTACAATGAACAACAATAAAAATTAAACATCTGAAAGATTACTTTGCAAGTAGTATTCAGACAAATAGTGAAGACATTTATCATATACGTTAGAAGTTACATTATTTTACGTAAGTCAAAGACGTTAACATGTTACAGCTGGAGATACAAGAGCAATGATAATGCACATAGGCTCAGTATATGTGTATATATATATATATATATATATATATATATATATATATATATATATATATATATGTGTGTGTGTGTGTGTGTGTGTGTATCAGTGTTAATGAGGTAGGATATCACCAGAGCCAGAACGGAAAATAAAGTAGGAGGAAGGATAAAAGCAGAAATAATCAAGACAAGCATAAGTAGAAAATGTTCTGATGGTGGAGAGGTGAAATAACAGTACAGAGGTAAGATGATGAGGTGGTAAGGATGGGGAATTAGTAGGAGAGGATTAAAGATATAGGTTAGTTGGAGGAGCAGTAGTGGAGATGAAAAAGAAAGGGGCAGGGTTAAGAAAGGTGAAAGAGTTAGGGTGGCAATGAAAGAAAAACATAAAGAAAGGGGGGTTTAGTCAGAATGAGAACATGAACATAGTCATGAAGAAGTTAGATGCTGTTTTTGGTTTTGTTTGAAATGTGTGGTAATGTTGTTTTGTTTTTAGGGTTGGTGGGATGGAGTTCCAGTGCTTAGCGACACAGGTTGAGTAAAGTGAGTTGCCTGCACTGTTATGAGACTTGGTCCTACACAGGAGATATTTGCTCTATCAGGAGAGATTCCTAGGCTGAAAGAAGTGTTTGAAGATATTTTGTAATGATGGGCAGATGACAGTTTGTGTATTATTTTTTTGGCACTAAGCAGCTGTAATAAGTAGGGTAATGAGGTAGTTCAAGCCAATGTAGATGCTTCAGGGCTTGGCAGTGGTGTGATCACTTTGGTAAGTTGGATGCAAACTTAGCTATGCCATTGTATCAACCCCCTTGTTTATTTTTTAAGGCAGAATGAAGGTTAGGATGGGTGCTGCATAGAGAAATGAAGGGATAATATAATCTGTTGCTAGAAAATTCCTAGAGTAGTCAGTGACAAAGGATGTGTTTCTGAAGAGGAAGGCCAACTTTTGGTGAGTTTTCTTGATGACTTGAGTCATATGTTGATCATATTTTAAGTCATCATCACATCAATTGAAACAGTAATTTTTTGATGCTACTGCATTTGCAGAGTGTCTATTCTCAACTCAACTCCTGCATTAAGACACCAGTATCAGTTCAGCGGGTCTATATTATAACATTGAAGTCTTAAAAATTCGAATGTTATAATATCGAATCCTATGCACCAAACGCTGAAAATAGCGAAGCTGCAGAATATTGAATACTTTCATAGGGAAAGTATTCGGTTAGTCATTTCTGCAGCTTCACTATTTCCTCGACTCTGGAGCGAAGGTTATGGACCGGGTTAAAGTAAGTGTGCAAACAGATCGGGTTAAGGTGAGTGTGTGATAGTTAGGTACCTTAGGGTTAGGGACCGGGTAAGGTGAGTGTGCGATAGGGACCTTAGGGTTATGGAGCAGGTAAGGTGAATGTCCGATAGGGATCTTAGGGTTAGGGAGTGGGTAAGGTGAGTGTGTGATAGGGACTTTAAGGTTAGGGAGCGGGTAAGGTGAGTGTGTGGTAGTTACAGACCTTAGGGTTGGTTTAAGGTAAGTGGATAGCTAGTAGTTTATGTATGGTTTAGTGTAGGGTTTTGTGAAGTGTATGTGTGTGAATTATTTCTTTTGGTGTGCTTGTGTTGTGTGTATGTTTGTCGGAACAGCAAATTATTTTCCCTGGGAAAAAAATCGCTATTCTGCGTGTTCGATGCTATAGTCTTTCGATCGAAATGGTTCGATATTATAACATTCAAAGTTTTAAGACTTTGATGTTATAATATAGACCCCAATTCAGCACACATGCATGGCCAATTTTAGAAACAACCCCCCTGTGGTGGAGCCCTTGTACAAATAAGCCATACAAGAAAAGAGGTAAAAACTCCAATTCCTCAGTAAAAATAATTAAAACTACATGCTACAAAATCAAATTCAATAAGTTAAGCAAAAAACATAAAAATGAACAATGCTAAGTATGAACTAAATAGATTTTCTAATACCAAGGGCAATCACAAACCCTTTTCCTATAATATTAGAAGTCTTCGAAGCAATACCTAGTATTGTACTGAGTTAATACAAAACAGTAGCATCCACTCAGCCACGAGGCCGTAATCAATATATTAACAAATACATAGGTTCATAGTTTCATAGGTTGGTACTAGGCTATCGGCCCTAGGGCCTATACAAGCCTAGCCATAACAATTCCCTGGATATTTCTTCCCACAATATTTGCTTCTCTGGACCCCTGTCTAGCAGGGCGACTGACATGATCCCCAGGGTGAATTTCCTATCATCCATCCAATCATCAAGGTTCCTTTTGAAGAGGGCCAATGAGGCGTTCTGCTTGACATGTATGGGCAGTCTATTCCAGAGTATGGGGAGTCTCTGGGTCATGAACCTATCCCTCCAGCATGTTTTGTTTATTGTGATGACAATGTTTAGATCCCTGGAGCATGTAGCTCTGAGGGATTGGGATTTCTTTAAGTGGAGCATGTCCAACAGCTCAGGGTTTGACATAGCCTTGTATGTTAAGCAGAGATCGCCTCTGAGTAGACGAAATGCCACAGAGTATAGTTGGAGTTTTTTTACACGGTCAGCATATGGCATCTGCTTTAGGCCTGTGATTCCTTTAGTGAGGTATTTCTGTGGTCTTTCCAGCTGTTGCAGATGTCTTGTGAGGTACATACCAAACGGGGCATTATACTCTATAATGGGTCTAATGAGGGATGAGTACAGTGGGACAATAACCTCCTTTTTTCAGGATGAAAAGCCCTTAGTGATGAACTGTGCCACATAGAAGGATTTCCTGACTGTTGTGGCGATATGGTTATCGAAAGTGAGACCACTGTCCACCTGTGTCCCTAAGTCTCTTATCACACTTTCGATGTTTAGTGTCCTGCCACCTATGTGGTAATTCATGGGTACATGTTTTTTTCCAAAGGGGATAACTATACATTTCTTGGCATTAAGCTTGAGCCCATGGCTCTGGCACCAGGCATCTGTTTCTGTAAGGCCCTTTTGTAGAATATCCACATTATTTGGGGATTCAGTAATGGCTCCCAGTTTGCAGTCATCTGCGAACTTTGTTAGCCAGAGTCCCTTAGTGTTGGCCTGTACTTCAGAGAAGTAGATGCCAAACAAGAGTGGTCCCAGGACTGAACCCTGAGGTACTCCACTTGTCACTTGTCTGGAGCTGGATTTGGAGTCAGCTACTTTTACAGTCTGGGTTCTGTCAGTAAGCCAGTTGGCAACCCATCGAGTGATGTAGGAATTCATGCCCAGCTTAGTACGTTTATCTATGATTCCAGAGTGGGGGATGGTGTCGAAGGCCTTGGCAAGGTCCAGATAGGCTGTGTGGACCGCCTTACCCTCGTCCACAGCTCTGGAGACTGATTCGAAGAAGTCAATCAGATTCAGGAGACAAGATCAGCCCTTCACAAACCCATACTGGGAGGGGTCCAGTGTTTGAAGGTTGCCAATGTCTTTGTTTATACGTTCCATACCCTTGCAGATCAGGCTTGTCAGACTGATGGGATGGTAGTTCCCAAGATCCAAGGCGGATCCTCCCTTGTGGACCGGAATGGAGACATTCAGGTCTGGATTCTCCCCTAGCCTCCCCAATTTCCCCTCCATAAAGCATCTTGTCAGTTACCTTTCAAGGATCACATCTGTGCAACCTCTAAAAGCTCTCTCTCTCTTTCTGAAGTAAAACTCATCGGCTCTATGACACCCAACAATGCGCCAAATATGTTTCTTTGTAAATATGAAGCATTGCATCTCTGAGCCACTCCTAAACCTGTTCATCCTCATCCTCTAATCTCGCTTTATATCTTAGCCATGGGAAACAGCTCCCTCCATAAGAGTGTCGTTATACTGATCCTGACAACTATAGACTGAAAAGCCTGCCCATCTTATTTGTAAGGTAATGGAATGCATCATTAAGGATGCCTTAGACAAAGATATTGACAGCTTAACATCTCCAATCTAAAGCAGTTCAGATTTTTGAAGGGTAGCTCTTTCCTGTTTATACAATTGGATTTCTTTGAAATGAAGACAAATTGGCCCACACAGCATACCCTGTCCAGTCTGAGGCCTTTGAAACTCTTCCCCTTTCTAACATTATATATAAACTAATTAAAATAAATGTAAGTACTGATGTAACCCACAAGACGGCTTAATGGATCTCAGAGAGTACCCAACAAATTAGGGATGGTGGCACACCGTCCTCAAAAAGGCTTGTTAACAGTGGTGTCCTCTTGAGTTCAAGACTGAGGCCATTTCTATTTAACGTTTACTTTTTTGATATCCAAGCCATACATCTGAATGTCATAGAGCACAACATCTGGACTAAACCATTAATAACTGGGGGAAAGGCCCCAAAATAGGATTTTTTAAATATTTCTTTTATAAACTTAAAATGTTGGTAGAATAACAGGTTTTCCATTAGCATGATTTTTTTGAAGGATATGAAGTTTGAAACTCAAATGTCTATTTCCTGACTTCCATCCTCAATGATTTTCCAATTGTTTGCCAGAAAACCAAAAATTTATGAGAAGCATACCAAAAACATGAGGCAAAAATCTGGACATTCTGCAAAAATATGGAGAGTTGAGAGGTATGACAAGCTGATGTCAAGTTTTTTTGGCTAATTAAGTTTGCAGTAGATTTCAACCTTGAAACTATCATCAGCTCTCCAAAGGGCACTCAGGTCCTCCACAATAAACTGCATAAACAAATGATGACACGATAATATCCTTTGGAAAGTAGAATCATCCATGATCCTACCACATAAATAACACCACCTCGAAATCAATGTAGTTATAAGTAAATTAGGCATTTTTGCAGACATTTTTTCTTCACTGCCATGTATCTGTTGTAGTTAGGAAATCATTCTACCTGGCCTAGAAAATTAAGAAAGTATATCTTCTAGGCCCAAAAATGTTATAATTCTTCTTTACTCCTCCCTTATCAGATGCATAATAGAATATTATGCCCCTTTCACACGATCTAACTTGAACAACCCCCTCACTTCCTCACCAAGAAAATCAAGGGGCTGACAGCCATGACCTATGCAGAGAATCATAAAGGTCCATCCATCTATCCTTTCCATCTCATACAGACTCCTATGAGGTAACTTCTGTATAGATTACAAGTCTTCAAATAAGTATGACCTGCATGACCTCCTACACGTCTGCAAATCCATTAGCATCACTGACTTGCATACGAGAGTCATAAACCTCAATTACAACATAAGCAGAGCCCTTTGGTGTGACAGATATTTCTCCTAAAGATGAGCTGTCCTCCTGAAAAGGTATTCCCTTGATATTAAATTAAGTAGCTCCTTAGCTCTCTTCTGACACAACCTGGTTGTTTGGCTGTGAAGCCATAAATACACTTTTGGCTTGTCTCCACAATCTCTAACTGACCGGGACAACATACAATGAAAAACTAGTCTCTAGATGATGTACCTAATCAACTGTCTAGAAATAACCTACAGACATATGAACCTAACAGTATCAGTCCCAAAACTGCAATCTGTGGTTCAACATTTATCATTTACCTTTTTCCAAAAGAGTCCACTTCATTACCACCCTAATAATCCTCTCTTGCAGTGATTGTTCATCTTATTTCAGCAGTCTGATTTCTACTTCAGCCCAATAAATTTACTGAATATCCTTCTATGAGAGACTGAGTCAAATCCATTATTGCAGCAAAAAGTTGAACTCATCAACTTGAATTGCAAGTCAATCATAAAACTAGATCATGTTAAAGTGCAGTACCTCCCATCTAGAAATGCATGCTGATTTACATCCTGGAGGTGGTGAACATCGAAAATGCCATAAACTTTTCCCAGAGAGAGAGAGAGAGAGAGAGAGAGAGAGAGACATTTCCATTATTTTATCTGCAAACAAAGTCAGACCTTCTAAATTTGAAGTTTATTGGATTGGAGATGCTGTCTCATTTGTTGACAGATACCACTTTTAATTCTTTCAATTATTAGATATTGTTAGTCTAGACAATGAGATATCCAGCTATTCTTTCAAAATCTAGTCCCAAACTAGCACCAGAGTTTTGAAGATTTTGATAGACATAAGCAATCTGGACATTGGTCCGTGTCTTACTTTACTTTGTGGATTTGATCTCTTCACCTATCGCCTGTCACCTTCTCTCTTTATGGTTTGACATAACCCCTCTCTGTTCCCTTTTCAAGGGAGGAACAAGGAAGTTGTTTTATCTTTTTTCTCCAAGTTCTGTATGAGTGTTGTTCACCTAACAAGATGCTTCCCATTTTCTTTGTCCTAAAACCTGAAAAGTTGCTGATGCCTGCTTCTTACACATTCAGCAAGATCCCTGTAGATTTTGGGCATATGTGCTATGATACTTCTAGTCAGCCTTATCTGAGCACCTATTTATTATGGTGTTTCTCTCTCATGCCTGTTTCTATTTCCTATTATACTGTCCTTTTTTATTGTTCAAAAATAAAAAAACAGAGCTGATGGACTACTACGAGCAGACAACTAATTTAAATATATTAAATTAGTTGTTTCTGCTCGTAGTAGTCCACTGGCTCTGTTTTTTTATTTTTTAGTCAGTTTGTAACATTTTGGTGCTTTTTTATTGTTGCCCTGACCATCTTCACACAACCCCTATTTTCTTTTTATCCCAGCTTCATTTTTTCATGGTCACTTTCACCGTCTTTCCATTCATAGGTCTCCTTTTTAGCTGTTTCTATCCTTACCAGCAGGAGGTAATCCACCTTCTCTACAACTATGAGTTTTTATTAGACTTTTGCCACCTAGCCTTTCTTTATCATGTAGTTTAACCAGACTCTGGTGTGGTCATTCTTGGTACTGATGATTTTACTCCCACTTCTCCACAACTTCAGCTTCCTCATTGTTTTGCCTAGGATCCTGCTGTTTCAAGTTGTTGTTGTTGTATCTTTCGGCTTTTCCCGATTAGGGGTCGCCACAGCGGGACTCCGGTCTGCTAATGATTGGCAGTAGATTTTTACGTACCGAGTTGCCAGCCCTGACCACAACCTTCAACGAAGGTACGTCCATTCACGCATGTCTCCACACAGAAGACGCTTTAGCTGAGAAACGAACAGGACAACGTCTTACCATTTTGTTCTTTCATAGGTTCTTTTTTTTGTGTTTGTTAACTGGAGTAGAATATTGCTCCAAGAGTACCTATTTCAGACTCAGTATAGAAAAAAAATATTGTAAAACCAGATGCAAAAAAAGAAGATCCATACAATACATTTAATATAAAATCTAAAGAAAGTTAAACAGTATACACCTAAGAAAAGATTAACAGACATCCTCAATAAGTCATAGCAAATAATATTTATTTTATTTATTTTTACATTTGTTAACCAGGTTAATCTGTCTGGGTTCTTAGAAGCCCTTTTTCAGCAAAGACCAGAGGAGAAAAGCTCCCCCAAAAAATTTTAAGTAAACAAATAGTAAGAACAAAGATAAACACAGATCACATTTTAAGTATACATACTTCTGAAGTAATTACATAACCTGCAATAAAGGAATATTCAGAATGGATATAAATATAATACAATACATATATATGGAAATGTTCACGTAGTGTGGCAAGAAACTAAGCAGTGTCCATATCACAGTAAAGCAGCAATAAATGAATTAGTTTAATTGAGTAATAAGGAATTAAGGAATTAATTAAGTGAACTAAAATTAGTTTAAGAGCAAGAGAGAGAAAATGAGGACGTAGCAAAAAGGATACATTTCAATTAATGTTACTGAAAATATGTCAGTGAGCTTCTTTAAAAAGATGGTCTATGAAACATTTCCTGGATAGGAAAAGACTTATAGAACATCTTATTTTAGGTAGTATAGTTTGACAAGTATATGATCTAAGACAAAGAAACTGTGGCCACCACACTTTTTAGAAGAAAGGAAGGTGTGAAGCGATGGAGAAAAAGATAGCTATGACTGCAAGTTCTTTCTCTAATTGTGAATCTCCCAGCAAAAAGGGTGAAGGAATTTTGGATTAGAAGTGTAACTAAGAGGCTATGCAGTAAGAAGTCTGCTCTCTGCTGAATAGGAAGCCATATAACTTTTCCTAAGAACAGAGCAGCCCTGTTTAATTCATGGTGCTTTTTTTTAAGATGAGGCAGCAATTAAAGAAAGACAATAGTCAAGTTAAGCTAATAGAATATCTTTCTTAATAGCTTCATTTACAAATGGAGACAGGAAGTGCATATAAAACTATACCAAGTATAGCTATTAGATAGTTATGCCTCTTCTACAATGAATCTTGAATATTCAGTTTTTTCAGTTTCAATTTCCACATAATCACAGCCTTTATTTCCATTTCATTACACTCATTCTCTGCAAGAAACACTCATCCTCCTTCCTCCTTGTGTTAAGAGGCAGTCATATAGAATCTGTCCATCTTCTATTGTCTCATTACTACAACAATTAACATGACATGTCTTGGCCAGTTCCTCCAACTGTTCATGAATTTGCTTATTCATCCTCCCTTCACTGACCTTAGCATCCTTTCCCACATTGCCCCATCTATACGTGATATACAGTACCACATATTAGCATGTCCTACATTTTCCACGCTAGCATAACTCTCTGAAATATATAATATGTTTACTTTGCCTTCATTGAAGTGTGTCCCTAGTCCCCATATTGTGTCATAGACTTCTTGACCAACTCAAAAATACAGTTTTTTCATTGTTTCTCTTGACTCATCTTCATTTTTCACTGTTAGCATTCTTTCTTTCTTTCTTTGGGCAGCCACAGTGGTGCAGCGGTTAGCATTGTCGCCTCACAGCAAGAAGTTCTCCAGTTCGATCATTGGCTGGGGTGCCTTCTGTGCAGAGTCTGCATGTCCTCCCTGTGGTCGCGTGGGTTTCATCCCAAAGACAAACTGTAGGTGCATTGGACACTCTAAATTGTCCCTAAATGTGAGTGTGTGCATGTGTGTGCCTTCTGTGGAAGGTTGGAAGTCAGGCTGGCAACTTGGC
Source organism: Protopterus annectens (assembly GCF_019279795.1). Classification (NCBI taxonomy): domain Eukaryota; kingdom Metazoa; phylum Chordata; order Ceratodontiformes; family Protopteridae; genus Protopterus; species Protopterus annectens. The sequence continues at coordinate 1,221,311,257 of NC_056746.1, read as the reverse complement.
ACTGTAAAAGGTTCTCTTTACCGTATTAAACCATTTCTTACACCTTCCACTAGAGCTACTATCACCCACTCCCATCTAATATCTACTCTCTTTTAAGCCTCACCTATTTTCAGTAACCTTAAGAAGGCTAACCTAAATAAACTAGCAACTTGTTACAATAGCATTGCCCGCTTTGCCACCAGTAACCCTTTCAGAACACATCACTGTCATAACCTAAAACTCCTAGGCTGGCTAGAGCTTCAAAACTGTCTTATGATCTCACAACTTACTATTGCCCACAAGATACTTTACCAACCAGAAAACACCCCAATACTATCTCAACTGTTAGTCCCTTATAACAATCTTACCTCCCTTCGATCTTCTTCTAAACTTATGACCAAATCTGTAAAATCCCACAACTTAGCTGGTGACTCTCTGTTTACTAATACTGTAGGTAGGACATGGAATCTGCTACCCACTGATATCACTCTAACCTCCTCCTTACCACTCTTCAAACAAAAAAATCAAGCAGTACTTCCAAAACCACTGGCTTTGTTCCTGCAGGACTCCTGACTAACCTTCCGCACTCCCCCTACTCAACCATAACTTTATTCATTGATTAATACCTATACTTACTATTTCTTTTGTCTTGCCCTGTTGTTCTCCTCTAATGCTCTGACTCACTCCTACTTTCTCTCCACCACCCTCTCTACCATCTCCCTACCTCATCTCTTTACTTGACTACTGTTTTCTCACTCTTTCCCTCTCTTGTATTACTACATTAATTCCTTTACATCTCCTGCTTTACATCTTTCTCTTTGACAATTTTTTGAAAACTAATAGCTAATCTTTAGCTTTTTAATGTTCACTTCTAATGACCTAGTACAATTTTTACAATTTTGCTTCTACTACCTAGTAAAACTTTCATAAGTGCCCTAGGTTTTTTGTTGTACTTATTACTAAATGTATATTCTTAGTGTGCTTAAATTTTTTTTTTTTTTTTTTTTTAATTGATATCTCTCTTTGTATTAAATTATGTGTGGAGCTTTTCTCCCCGGGCCTCTACTGAAAATGGACATGTATCCAGCTAGACTAGCCCAGTTAACAAATGGAAAATAAAATAAAACTCCACTGCCAATCATGAGCAGACAGATGATCCATTGTGGTGACCCCTAACCAGGAAAAGAAGAAGCATTCTTTCTTCATGGAAATTTGCTTTGATGTTCATGTCCCTATTTCAGTCTGCACCTTCTCTATTACTGGCCAGTTTAAACAAGTGATCACAGGATCATAGGAGGATGTTAGGCTAACGGCCCTAGAGCTTTTTACAGCCTTGCCATTTTGAGCATTTCTGTCAAAAATGTATTTTATTGAAGGCTTCCCTATAGCTTAGGAAAATGCAGTCAGATGTGGTAGAATTTATTACAGCATATGAGTTGCTGGTTATGTAATCCTGAAACTTTTATATTATTTACAGATGCATTTCTATGCCTTTACTCACTATTTTATACTTCTAGATTTTTGTTTGATCTTTTAATACTGTTCATTTTAATTTACTATATATCCATTTATCTTTCCAAGCTTCAGACATGCTGATCCACTACATAAGATAAAATTGCACCTTGGATATGTTTATGACACCAGAGGAGTTCTGATTTGTGATCACTTAGTTTAAGCAAATTATATTTTAGGTATGTTTTAGAGTTTGTAGATCAGCATCCTTTCTCCATATATTCTGAAATATGGCACATGAGGTAGAATTCCATAACATATCCTCTGCATGAGCAGCACTACCATTGTAGCAAGGAAATTACATCAGTAGGGTAGACAGAGTGCAGTGAAAATGAATTCTCTCACTGAACTTATACCAGTGCAATATTTGTATATACTGAATGCACCTTTTGTATGAATGGAGGCTGAATCTCATACAACCAGGGGCATGTGCACCTATAAGAAGAACATTGTCAGTCACCATAATACTGTATCCATCGTCATTCCAGAATCCTTGTAATCCATCCCCTGTACTTCCATGCATTTTTCCAGACATTTCCCCCCACCCTTTCTGTATCATGTACAGTAACTGCACTGTTATGTAGAGCTCTCTGTAGTGGACACTAATGTCTATATGACTTCATAATTTCATCTACTCATCCATTGCTTCCAGCTGATAGACCACATGAACATTTGAAGCCTTGCTACTGCAATGCAACTGGTGTACCCATCTAGTTACCCATTGCCCAGAAGGAATAGATGGGTGAGGTTTGAGATAAATTTGAGCGTCCCTTTAATTTGTTTAATTCGATTGAAGATAACGAACAATGTGCTCTACATTACAGAATGCTGGAGATCACTACTGAAGTGGAGAATTATTTGGAAGAGCTATCTGTCATGACAGTAAGCCCAGTTTATATTGTAATATAGATTTGGACTTTTTGAGCTTCTAATTGTTTTACTGCTAGTTTTGCAAATACATAGTAGCTAAGCGATACTGGGCCAGGTGCAGTTTAATAGGCCATGCATAATTCACGCAGTAGACGTCTGCAGAAAACAAAGACGTGAGAGAGACAGACAGAGAGTTAGAGGGCTGCTAAATATCCGCGGCAACTTAGTGAGCTTATACACATTTTTAGTGAGCAACTGCTGTTTTTCTCACGTTATCGTGTGTCAAATGTCCTCTAGTTAGTAGGAATACCACTAGCCTAAACCTGGTCAACAAAGGATACAAAAGTAAATTAGTTAAGTGTTTCAAAAGGTGCATTTTAAGAGGGCATTGTATTCTAGTATGGACATAATGAGAGATGAGCACAGTGGAATGACAATCTAATTTGACTGAAAGCAAACGCACTTACTAATCATCTGGGTGTGATAAAAGGCTTTCTAAATGAAAGTGGTAAAAGGAGAGTGCATTATCTATGTAGGTGCCTAGGTCTCTAATAGTAGTGCATATTTTAAGAGGGTGTCATTCATGTGGCAGGGATTCAAGAGTCCATGTTTCCCATACTGTATGATGTTACCTTAATTAGCATTCAGCTTTAGACCCTAATCATTACACCATATGTTTTTCAGGTTAGTCCTTCTTAGAGGATCTGAGTATTTTAATTAAGTTGATGATGGCTCTAAGCTTGCTGTCATTCATTAACTTGGTCAACCAGAAGGATCTAGTTAAATTCAACATCAGAGAAGTAGACATCAAAACATGGCCCCTAAACAGAGCCCTAGTGTCATAGAAAATAGTGTGGATTTGACTTTGAGTGATGTCTGATAGTCAGCCAGATGGCAAAACAAAGGATAATCTAATGATATGGAGTCTGAGCATTTTGTTGATAATGCCAGAGCTAGGATATAGTGTCAAAAGCTTTAGCTAAACTAAGGTAAGCTGTGTGCATGGAGTTGCCCTCATCTAGTGCTTCTGTGACTCTTTCAAAGAAGTCAACTAGATTTCATAGGCATGTTCTACCTCCTATAAAGCCAAATTGGTTATATACTGGAAATAGCATGTTCCCTATTATCCCTGTTTGTGAGGTTAACATCTATGTATTCCATGACCTTGCAATTGATGATTGTGATGCTGACATGGCCATAGTTGCCAGGACCATCGAGGGATCACTATGCTTATTGCATACTATAGAAGAACTACTATAGTGCTTTTACATGATTGAACATATCTAGTGAATAGGCTGTGGTTGAATAATTTAAGGAAGGGGTCAATTATGTATGCTTTGTACTGAGCCATAGTAGAAGTGGCAACTCTTTGATCAAGAGAGTTTTCAGTGATAATGTCGAGTAGGCAATAAGCACATTTATTTGCAGAAGTGCAGGAGTGCAAGTTTATGAAGGAGTAGTTACAGTCCCCTAGAAAACTGTTGTTTGGGATAATGGAAATGGACTCCAGTTTATTAAACTATGTTTCATGATTAACAGATGCCTTGTAGTCAGCCAAGAGGTGGGTATGTTGTCTTGTTTACTGATATTAGGATATGAAGGAGTTTGAAGTTATTATCCCATAATATCAAACATACCACCAGTGATGTTACTAATGTTTTTACCTGTTGGCCTAAAATAATTGTAGGCAGAGAAGTCATCCATGGGGAGTTTGTTATTCTGGAACCTGTTTTCTGTGACAACACAAATGTTCACACTTTCCAGAGTTGGAAAGGTCTCAAGAGATGTCATTTTCTTATACAGGCTCCTAGTTTTAGCTGCCCTATATTGATATTTGCTAGATTAGACATTGTATTTGCTCAGTTAGTACTCAGACTAGACCGACATTGTCTGAAAAAGGTACCATGGTGGTAGAGAAAGTCTTAGATAATGTGCAAATCTCTGATGAGATAGGTGCAGGTTATCACTGGTGAAACAGGTAGCACTTTCTTCCATGTCTTTGGGCCTCCCTCAGGATGATGCCAATAACTAAGACAGTTATTAAAGTAAATCATTTTAGCTTATATTATGGAATCATTCTTAGTGAAATTAAATCCCTCACAGATATAGAGACATACTCAGAAAGCTATATCATGTCCATCTTCATATAGTCTAAAGTGGTGCATCATACGTTATTCACACTGACATAAACAATGAATGCATCATACTCACATTTTGGTTAAAGAGACTTGAATGCCCAGATGTTATAGCAGAGTCTAGTAATTGAGAATCCACTGGCTGTTACAATGTCATTTCACAACTTTATGAATGGAGAAGAGGTGTGCTGAACTATGCAGTCACATATAACAGGTAGAATACCACAGTAAGTAGACTTCACCTAAAAAACTTAATCAAACATCTCTAATAAGTATTGTTTGTGCTGGAATATGTGGTACAAAATGGGTGCTAATGTGTTTTTGTGGTGGAATATGTGGTACAGAATGGGTACTAATGTGTTTTTGTGATTGAATATGTGGTACAAAATGGGTGCAAATGTGTTTTTGTGGTGGAATATGTGATAAAGAATAGGTGCTAATGTGTTACTGAGGTGTACTTGTGGTGGTTCCATCTTCAGTGCCGTGCTTGGAAGGGATTTGTAGTTTTGGAAGTGATCTTGGGAGCACATCAGTATTGAAAGCTTTCATGTTTTATTGCAGAATACAAATGTAGTATTAGTATGGGTAGTGATAACTAGTTTGTATGAAGCATTTGCTTCCAGTTGTGATAAGTATTTGTATCCCTCCCATTTGGACTCATTCTTTGGTACTAGCATATGATTTTCAGTAAGCATGTCACAGTTCATGCATTGCTTTAGGGGGTCAAGTGACAGAATGCTGGAAACAGATGGAGGAGAGACAGAATGGGACACATAACTAATTCAGAAACACTAGGTAGAATATATTATGCAATGTTAATGACTCTGCTGACCCTTGATTTATATAAGAGAAATGGAGAGCTGCATAATATCTAAAATGACAGTAAAACAATGTGAACACTGCAATGATGCAATACAGTACTATGTTGTACTGTATTGTGCTATATTGTACTTATTTGCACTGTACAATATAGCACAATATAGCACAATGCACTAACTATGTGATATATAAGGGGTCAGTGATACCAGTTACAGGACAGTGAAAACAGTGCAGCCCTACATAGTATATCACTCAATAAAAACTCAATATACTTTAGACCAGTACAGTGCAGGGCAGGATCACAGGAATAACATTCATGGATGCTAGAGCACTAAAGAGTTCTTCAATAAAATAGTAATATAATTAATGTGATGATCAAGTCAGTGCCAGTTAAGGAACATATGACTAAGTAAAGGTCATTGCTAAACAAGAACCAATATAAAAAACAAATGTAGTCCAGTGACTAACACAGCAGCTCAGGTATAAACTTTTTAATCTGAATAAAACAATATAATAACACAAACCAACTATAAAATAAAGATAAGTACTTTCGCAGTAACAAATAATACTTCAGATCTAATTAAAACAACCGGATTCAACAATTTTAAACTCACTGTAGCCTACTAAAGATGGATCCAATTCAGAAAGCAACTTGCAAATGTATGACCCATTCAGCTAGAATCCACGATGGAATTTTCAGTCAGGTGACAGTAAGCATTTCAGCACTGTGCATATCCATAGAAAATTATGTCACTGCATATGTGTTCAGTGGTTTAGACTCGTTCCAAATATTAATCAAGCATAGATTGCTCAGGTAGGAAATAAAAAGCAGCATCATTTTATCACTTTATCATATAGCTGTCTACAGTAATTATGGTTAATGTTGTCCAGAGAGTAATATCTGCAAATAATCTAGCTAACACCAGATTAATAGCATAAATTAGAAAATACACAGTTTACTGCCATTAGTCATTACCTATACTATAAACCTCAAGGTTGTGACAACATAAGATACAAAGCTTTCCAAGGCAGGTGACTAAGGGATTTTGTAATCATTCAGCTGTTAACTTCAGTTTCTGGAAAACAAGTATGACCCAGAAAAGCAGCTAAACATAGACTGAAGAGTACTCTAACAAAGCAGAAGGGGTGCTTACTTTCCAAAGATGCAGGCAAGTTTTGCTAGATTATCATAGTGCGGTTGTGTCCTGAAGAATATCAGACAATTCATTAACATGCAAATTAAGATATATCCTGTTTCTGCGAAATACAGCCCAGAGTTAAATCAGCTGTTTGGCCCATATTCTTGCAAATCGAAATAAAATTTACATGCCTTTTTATAGTGGGATGGGTAAAATGTTGTTCACCTGCTGCTGTTAGGCCCAAGACATTCAAACATTTTTGAAATTGAATTGCACCTGCTAACTTTGCTTCTTTTGAAATGATGCCTAAGGAATGAGTGGAGAATTCCATTACATAGATAATGGAAACACAAATAACACTGACAGAACAGGATAGGCACAAATCCTTTTTTTAAATGCAGAGTGAGCATTATGAAGAGTCATATGCATGCTGTTTGATTTCATTAATCAAAACTGCTAAAACCTTTAGTATCAAAAAAACATTTCAGACAATGGGACAGACATGCACTATGTGATTGCTAACAAATAAATAACAGTTGTGTGGAGAATATTTTATGACTATCCTACATCTTATATTTCTCACAAATATATTTAGAATCACTTAATTTCAGCAGTTATCTGCTATTGCTAAGCACAACTATTACATTTAATGCTCTTACGAAGAACTGTGTTAGCACTGGAACCATTTCTGCCTATTTATTAGTTTAGTATATATTTGCTGGGTAAGTGCACCGGCCTATTGAACCTTTTCAGCTATGGCCCAAGCTCAAAGAACAGAAAATATATCATGGCCTTTCAGTCATCAATATGATATACAAAATGAGTACATAGTAAAATTCAGAACACAGTAAGATTGATTGCAAATGGAGTAACATTAAAAGATCCAGTCAAAGTTATATACAAAATGTATGCTAAGATATGCATAAAAATAGTGCAATTACACACATATATATATATATATATATATATATATATATATATATATATATATATATATATAATATTTGTATGTAAGGTACCACATTAACAGACAAGGAAAAGTTTATTAAATGTATTCTAGTGTTCATGATATGAGATGTAACCATTGTCACTGCAGCAGTTGCAAGTCAGTTCAGTAAAACAATTCTCTTTATGTGCATCTCTGAGGCTTTTTAGTGGTTTCTTGATTTGTGATGTCTGTATGCAGGTTGTTTCAGCTAGCAGGTCCTAGTCTAGAAAAGACACTGTTACCTAAGGCAGTTTAAATGGATGGCATATAAGAATGAAACCGTTGTCCTGTCTACTTCTAAAATATAAATATATATATATATATATATATATATATATATATATATATATATATATATATATATATATATATTATTGTTTATATAATTAAAAAAATTAAGTAGTTAATTAAAATAATTTAAATGTAATTAATTTAGTTTAATTTAATTAAAATATATTTAATTAGTTTAAATAGTTAATTTAAATGTATATAGTTTTATTTTTATTGTTAAAATAAAGTTTATGGTTATTTTTATTGTCGGAGCCATTTTTTATTCAACTATTATTTAGTTTGGAAGTTTCACTAAAGCTTTTTCTTGCATTTGCCCTACAGAAGCTACAACAAGTTTCTGCTTGTGTGGTTAGAAGTTCCGGGTGGCCTGAGTGGATTTTTGATCAGTTACTAGTATCCTGAATTGTGGTCAGTTTTGTGTTGCAAAATTCTAAAGCAGAGATGGGTTCAAATGTGGCATACAGGAGAGCATGGACTAGGGTGATGAAATTTTGGTATCTTATTATAAGAGGAAGATCTTCCTTCAATTATTTGAGAAGGTTTTTTTAAATGCTATGAATTACAAAACTGAATTAATGGTTGAGTGGTTACTCAGAACATTGGTGAGTATTTCGGTGTGAAGGCAGCTGATTTCTTTATTAGGTCAAGTGTGGAACTTGATCCAGTACTTGTATTATTTGGGCCAGGCTAAACTGCTGCAACATTTTGATCAGGAAACAGAGAATCTTTCCCAATAACACTGATGCTGAAATCATCAATAATAACTGTGTTGTGTACATCTTATAAAACATATGTTGTAGAGTTTTATGTAAAACAGAGATAGAGGAGAGTGCGGAATGTAAACTGCAGTAATACACATATGAATACGTCCACCTAATGTGATGTGAGAGATTACCCAACTGGGACTATTGTCATCTACAGCTTGAGAATTAGTGCAATGCACAACTGTAATTGAGGTAATCCTTTTGATTAGAACACCACCAGATCTACAGCCTAGTTTGTTCTCTCTCTCCCTCTCTCTCTCTCTCTCTCTCTATATATATATATATATATATATATATATATATATCAATATAGCTATATGTATATAGTAAGTTGTCTTCCTGTCTTGTATAAAAGTAGAAGGGTAGCAATTATCCTTCAGCTAGGTTTCTGATATAGGAGACTCATAATGCCAGTTTTTAATCTCTCAACACTTTCCTTAGCCGTCTGCAAGATAGTTGGGTTTATAACTTGTAAAGGGAGAGATAGAGCTTGAATTTGGAAATATCAAAGGTGTAATTGATAATACAGCAGTGTGCCTGGAGGATAAGAGAGGAGGTAAAATGGAGAGAAAGTGCTGGTAGGAGTCTATGACAATAAGTAACATAACAATGACTTTTCTACCCTAATAAGGGAGATGAAAAGGTGGATCAAAGAAACACCTTTTGGCTTAAATTTTGCCAATGTTGTAAATCTATTGTATTCAATTAACTCACTCAAGCCTATAATGCCTTTTTTGTATACTCCCAGTTCACACCCATACCTGCTTATGGTGTCAAGAACTTTTCTGGGTCTGTCTTCTTTAACTAAGCGACCTACCAGCTAATAATAAGCAGCATTAAAAGGGCAAGGTGGTATTAACAATATATTGTTAAGACTGTTAAAATTGTTAGTCTGGGATGTCCTGCAATGGAGAAACTAATATGTTTCCCCACTTATTGTTCATATTTTTATACTTATGTTTATATTTTCATAGCCAGGAGCCATGCATTTTATTGAGGTATATGATGTGAAATACCAATGTGAGAGACAGGACAATTCACTGAAAATGCTGGTTTATATCATACTATACTGTAAATATTGCTAGATGTTTATTAATAATAATAATGATAATAAGCTATATTTTCATATGTGCTTACTGATTCAAAAACCGAGAAACTTACAAACTGCGGCATAACATTAGGTGAAACTTTACATGTTGTCTGAAGAGAACCGGCTTTGTTATTTAAACTGCAAGTTGCATATCTTTAGATATATCCAGTATTATTTAAGCAATAACCGGTGACGTGGGTGTGGTATATTGAAGCTTTACTCACGGTTGGTGTAGTGATTAAATAAAGCCAACCATAGGTAAATCTTCAATATACCACACCATGGAGTCAGATATTGCTATTATACGATGACATTATTTAAGAAAAAGAAATGCTTAACTTTCTTAAATAATGTCTTTGTATAATGCCTATGTGGTGCCCTTCCACATTTTTCCAGTATCCTGGGGCTTTGTCTGATGTCCTGCACATGCGTAGGGGACTTGTGTTCCCACACTTATGCAGTACATCAGTGCTGTGCAAAGGAAGCAATGGAAAAAGGAAGATCTCTGTTACCTTTTTTTTTTATTCAAAAGAAAAAAAGAAACCAGGAGACTTTTAATGTTCGGGAGAGCCGGGACAGACAAAATAAAAGGATAATCAGGTAAGTTTCTTTAGTTTTGCAGAACGTACCTGATTACACTTTTATTTTTCTCTGCACCATCTCCCTCACTCATTTGAGGTCTTTCATTTTCTAATTTGATTAAAAAATGAAAGAAAAGTAAAACATTTATGAAATATACTAATGGAAAAAAGTCCGGGCGACCGGACCTTTTTCCATTGGTACTTTCTCGGATTTACAATGGGCACGCTGGTTGGGCTGGCCAATAAGTGTGCTTGTTTTTGAATATTAATGGCCAGTCGTTGTATAATTGCATTGGTAATTATACCATTAAATGTATATTTCCATATTGCTGTAACTATCCCAATAAACATGCACTTATATTGGAATTTCTTGTTATCCTGTGAAAGTGTATGTCTGGTTAACAAAAATGTTCTAAAAATATATGTCTCAGGTGTATACTTTCCAAGATATAAAAATTTGTTTGAGAAAGTTTAGAAAAAAGTATAATTTTGGGTTTATGTGGCTTATAATATAGTACAGTATTTATGGAAAAGACTATGAATGCTCTGACTATTATCAATGTAAAGAATGCTTCTTACTGATAATATTGTTATAAGTACAGTTTTAATAGTTTTTTTATTAACAAAATATTTATATTTGTTAATTTTATGCTTTTTAAATTTATTTTTCAGAAAATGCTTTGGAATGCAAGATATGTGTGGGATACTGCAGATGTAAATTTACACAATACATAGTTATTAAAAAGTAATAACTCCACACAGAAGAAGATAGTATACTTTATCACCTAATAGGTTGTGTCAAGAAAACAACTGAAAGTGCAGCCTATATCTGTACCCAAAGCTATTTTTAAAAGAAGTGTAATTGCAGCCTGCCACTTAGGCTAAGAGTTAAAAAGGCTAGATGAGAGAAAGTCCCCAGACAAACTGTCACCTCGGCAGTGTGCTTAAGTAGCACAGCCTATTTGCCACCTAGGCTATGCGCACAGATAAGTAACACAGTCTAACTGCCACCTAGGCTATGTGCACAGATACGTAACACAGTCTACCTGCCACCCAGACTATAATAGGAGTGGTAAAGAGGTTGAAAATAGCTGGGAATGGAAGGTTAAAAAGCAAAGCCTACCTGCCACCTAGGCTGTGTTTACAGGTTAAATATTACAGTCTTTCTACCACGTAGGGTGTGAGCATAGATTAAAGAGGGCAGCCTACCTGTCACCTTGGCTGTGTACATAGGTTAAATAGCACATTCTATTGGACACTCAGACTGTTTCAGTAGTTGTATAGAGGATGAAATAGCTGAGGCTCAAAAGAAAGTGCAGGCAATTTATACTTGGACAATAAAGTAAATGGATCTACAAGAGATGGAGGAAATCGGGTCTATATCAGATAATCGAAGATTCAGAACTTCGAATACCATATGGTCAAACCCATATGATTGAAGTTCTGAAACTTTGAATATGTAATAAAAAAAAGAAAAAAAACAAATCTGTTTTAAGCAGGGGACAAGTCCCCCTGCACCCCCACGTTGGGGGCTGCTCCCTCTATACCCATCCTGCTAATTAAATAGACCAACGTCCAAAATCGGGCTACAGCATTACAAAGGGAAATATTCCCTTTCTGCACCATACTCCATTAAAGTGCAATCTCAGAGTTGGTATATTTAAGTAGCGGGGGGTGTGGGGGTTACAGGGGGGCTTGCCCACCTGCTTAAAGCAGTTAGTTTTGTTTTCTTTCTTTCTTTTTTTTTTTTAATCACATATTCAAAGTTTGAGTACTTCAATTCATATGGGTTTGACCATATGGTATTCAAAGTTCTGAAACTTTGATTATCTGATATAGACCCAGGAAATCAACCTATCTACCTCCTAGGCTGTGTGTATAGGATAAACGGTAGAGTCTAACTGCTGCCTAAACTGCTGGAGTAGTAATATAAGCAACAAAGGGCCTAATTTGATAAGGAGGTCAGCCTGTCAGCCACATAAGCTGTTCACAAAGTTGTGTGGCATGGTCTACCTGCCAGCAAGACTGTAGGAGCTGAAGTGTTAGGATGGGCAATGAAAGACTAACAGAACAAAGAACCTGGCAAAAGTTGAAGATGAACAGCCTATGCTACCTAGACTTTGTGCAAAGGTTAACATGCACAACCTATCTACTGCCTAAACTGTGGTCATAACTGCATAAACAGTGAAATAGTGAAGACATAAGCATACGCCAAAAGTGAAAGAAAGAAGTAGAGGCACAAGGTACAACGACTGAAGGGAGAGGATGGATGATCTAGTGAAGGAAGAAATAAAGGAAAACAAGGGGACAGCTAATCTGAGGCAAGTTTTACTTAACACATTTACGGCTATAGTAGTGTACTTCTCTAAGTCAGAATGTGCATTGAAGGAGGCAATTACACCTAGTGACCGAGAAATGTACAAGAGGAGGCAAATATTTACAGTATAGTGATAAGGACAGTGAAGACAGACCTTGTCTTGAGATGGAAATGCTTAAATAAAATGAGACTTCTGATCTCACTAAGTTAATTAAGTGGAAGGTTTGTCATTCATGGGTTACTTTTGAGTTTGTCAGAACGTTAGGTATGATAAGAACAGGTGCTGCTGATGGTCTATTAACTATGAAGTGAAATGCAATGTGTTGCTAAGAGATTTCAGAATATAATAATGTTATACTGCCTGGATAGTGGGGTCAAGAAATTGTAAGTCATGAGAGAAACAGAGCTGAAGTTTAGAAAGAAAAGAGTATAAGCTAGCTTGAGTTAAGATGTCAAGATTTTTGTGAGGATAACTTGATTTAGAGGTGGTTGTTTAAATCTGGAACAGAGGCTAGACCTGCTGGATATCCTTTGTTAAGATCATAGAAATAATCTCATTGGAGTAATATAATTGGGATACTGATGTATTTTGCTTTTACTGGTTGATTACCAGTGATGCAGATTATAGGAGTGATTAGATTTATTTATTGGCATTTATTTAGCCTTTATACCAACCTATGTTGCTTCAGTAGCCAAACATATGAGCTTATATCTTTAGCTGCTATACTGTTCTAAGAAAACTACATCAAAGAAAATGTTGCCACATGGCATTTGCATTATCTTTAAATAAAATAAGGAAACTGCATACAACTAGAACAAGATATATATTTTTAAATCTGTCAGAGAGTTTTCTGATGCATACATTAGAGAGAATCTGCTGGAATAAACAGAGACTGAAATTAAACAATATAAACCTCTGCTGTGCAATAAATATGATCACATTACACAATCTAAATAAATAGCAGACCCATTGATGTGTATAAGTTTCATCTAACAAGATTGCCAGTGATCTAGTTCTGATTATAAGCACAAGTACTATCTGTGGTCAGCATAGAGACTGAGACTGAACAACAAAGAGCTAGCCTGTTTATTTTAATGGGAAGTTGAAGTTGCTGACATGAATGCTTTGGTCTTTAATAAAGTAGTGCAGCTTGTCAGAGCTTGGAGTATTGGAATGGCCATACCAAATGTGAAACACGTGTACACCTGATGATGTGGGCAAAATGCCTTGGATAAAGGAGAACAGTAGGACAGTTCTGACTGAGGTGCAAATCACTCCCTACATGTGCATCAGTCAGTGAGAGGACAGACATGAAAATACATTCAACTCTATGATATTGGTTGAAGTCCTTTAGTGACGGCATTTGTTCTACCAAAATACAGTAATAGTGAGATTAAGAAAAAGGAAGGGGACAGTAATAATATTATAACCTTTTAGTCCGGACACCCAATTAGTCTTCATAAAACAGGGGTCTGTGAAATAAGAAAGATAAGTGTCTACATTCCCCAAGTATCTTGAGTTCTTTGTGAAAATTGTGAGAAAAATTATGGAGAAAAGCCTAGAGAAAGTTTCACAAATGTAAGTAATTGTCACTGGTGGAGGAGGGGACTGATACATTCCTTGAGAGAACTAATGCATCAAGGATGATAATATCATCAATAACGCTCCCCCTACTCTACAACATACAAACTGACCCCTGACCCTGGGGATAAAAGCTAGAAGAAATGCAGACATGCATAGAGAACGGGGTCACTAAAGATAAAGGGAAAAGAGTGAGCAAGGCAAAATAAGAATGAATTGTCAAAGGTGAGGCCTGGGGACTATGACATGTCCTTACTTATGAACTGTCATGTAATATCATTCACTGGATAGAAACAGAAGAGAAGGAGACTAATCAAAAGAGAGTAAGGGAAAGGGATGCATGGAGACACTAAAGGACATGACTGAAGCAGTAAGGGAATGGGATGCATGGAGACACTTACTAAAGGACATAACTGAAGCAGTAAGGGAATGGGATGCATGGAGACACTTACTAAAGGACATGAATGAAACAGTAAGGGAAGGGGATGCATGGAGACACTTACTAAAGGACATGAATGAAGCAGTAAGGGAAGGGTAGGCATGGAGACACTTAATAAAGGACATGACTGAAGCGGTAAGGGAAGGGGAGGCATGGAGACACTTAATAAAGGACATGAATGAAGCAGGAAGGGAAAGGGATGCATGGAGACACTTAATAAAGGACATGACTGAAGCAGGAAGGGAAAGGGATGCATGGAGACACTTAATAAAGGACATGAATGAAGCAGTAAGGGAAGGGGATGCATGGAGACACTTACTAAAGGACATGAATGAAACAGTAAGGGAAAGGGATGCATGGAGACACTTAATAAAGGACATGACTGAAACAGTAAGGGAAGGGGATGCATGGAGACACTTAATAAAGGACATGAATGAAACAGTAAGGGAAGGGGATGCATGGAGACACTTACTAAAGGACATGAATGAAACAGTAAGGGAAGGGGATGCATGGAGACACTTAATAAAGGACATGACTGAAGCAGTAAGGGAAGAGGATGCATGGAGACACTTACTAAAGGACATGAATGAAACAGTAAGGGAAGGGGATGCATGGAGACACTTACTAAAGGACATGAATGAAACAGTAAGGGAAGGGGATGCATGGAGATACTTACTAAAGGACATGACTGAAGCAGTAAGGGAAGAGGATGCATGGAGACACTTAATAAAGGACATGACTGAAGCAGTAAGGGAAGAGGATGCATGGAGACACTTACTAAAGGACATGAATGAAACAGTAAGGGAAGGGGATGCATAGAGACACTTACTAAAGGATATGGCTGAAGCAGTAATGGAAAGGGATGTATGGAGACACTTACTAAAGGACATGAATGAAGCAGGAAGGGAAAGGGATGCATGGAGACACTTACTAAAGGACATGAATGAAGCAGTAAGGGAAGGGGAGGCATGGAGACACTTACTAAAGGACATGACTGAAGCAGTAAGGGAAGAGGATGCATGGAGACACTTACTAAAGGACATGAATGAAACAGTAAGGGAAGGGGATGCATGGAGACACTTACTAAAGGACATGAATGAAACAGTAAGGGAAGGGGATGCATGGAGACACTTAATAAAGGACATGACTGAAGCAGTAAGGGAAGAGGATGCATGGAGACACTTACTAAAGGACATGAATGAAACAGTAAGGGAAGGGGATGCATGGAGACACTTACTAAAGGACATGAATGAAACAGTAAGGGAAGGGGATGCATGGAGATACTTACTAAAGGACATGACTGAAGCAGTAAGGGAAGAGGATGCATGGAGACACTTAATAAAGGACATGACTGAAGCAGTAAGGGAAGAGGATGCATGGAGACACTTACTAAAGGACATGAATGAAACAGTAAGGGAAGGGGATGCATAGAGACACTTACTAAAGGATATGGCTGAAGCAGTAATGGAAAGGGATGTATGGAGACACTTACTAAAGGACATGAATGAAGCAGGAAGGGAAAGGGATGCATGGAGACACTTACTAAAGGACATGAATGAAACAGTAAGGGAAGGGGATGCATGGAGACACTTACTAAAGGATATGGCTGAAGCAATAAGGGAAGGGGATGCATGGAGACACTTACTAAAGGACATGAATGAAACAGTAAGGGAAGGGGATGCATGGAGACACTTACTAAAGGACATGACTGAAGCAGTAAGGGAAGAGGATGCATGGAGACACTTACTAAAGGACATGAATGAAACAGTAAGGGAAGGGGATGCATAGAGACACTTACTAAAGGATATGGCTGAAG